>NC_057804.1:7043321-7343321 GCF_018294505.1 Triticum aestivum
AGGTTGGAGGAGGTCGACAGTGGAGATGAACAGTATCCCGTGGAGTCCTGTTTTGCGGTACGCCACACCCCTCCCGATGAACAGGACCCCCGTTTCGACCGTAGGAGGTCCGTTTCGTCCGTTTTGCGGTACGCCACACCCCTCCCGATCAACAGGACCCCCGTTTCGACCGTAGAAAGTCCGTTTCCTCCATTTTGCGGTACGCCACACCCCTCTCGATCAACAGGACCCCCCTTTCGACCATAGGAGGTCCGTTTCCTCCGTTTTGCGGTACGCCACACCCCTCCTGATCAACAGGACCCCGTTCCGAACGCAGGAGGTCTGTTTCCTCCGTTGTGCGGTACGCCAGGCCTCGTTTCCATCACATGTTCCATCCGAGCCGGTTGGCTCCCACGCGTTCCGTTGCCTCCTAATGAACACGACACATTCCGTTGCCTCCCCATTAACATGACGCATTTCGTTGGCTCCCCATGAACACGACGACGACGCTGTTTCTCCGTTCCGACCCAGCCATGTACGTATGCGCGAGTAGGCGTTCGAGACCCTGCCCGTATGTACGTACGTGGTCGTATTTTCTTTCTTGCACCCTCGCTGTTGTACGTACGTGTACATGCTACGTGTGCGCCTCTACATCGACACGTGCGCGCCTCTACTACGACACGTGCGTGCCTCTGCATCGACCAGTATGTACGTACACTTTCGCGAGCAGAATGACAACGCTACGTACGCTTCGATCAAGTGGGTCCCGACTGTCAGGCACTTCCTTGCCTGCGAAGATGTAGCTGGTGAGTCCCAGCAGTCAGGGGGGTGAATCATTTTTTTTGCCCGGACGCACTTCCTTGCATGCGAAGATGTAGCTGGTGGGTCCCAGCAGTCAGGGGGAAACGTTTTTTTCATGAAATACTGGTGGCCCGTCCGGTGGAGGTATAATTATTTTTCGCGTAATAAGGAGGCACTTCCTTGCGGCCGCCGTGGACCCAGCTGCCAGCCTCTCCACGCACAGTACTCTTCCGATGGAAGTTAGTCGTTGACCACATTGACCACGCCGCGCCGAGAGCACCATGACGGTGGACGACGGCGAGGCCTAGGAAGGGGACAACGCGGAGCCGGGGAAGACGCAACAGTGGATGCCCACGCGAAGAGGAGTACGAGGGTGAGGCTGCCATCGCCGCAGAATAACAGGGGGTGTGGGTTGATAACCCACAAGTATAGGGGATCGCAACAGTTTTCGAGGGTAGAGTATTCAACCCAAATTTATTGATTCGACACAAGGGGAGCCAAAGAATATTCTCAAGTATTAGCAGCTGAGTTGTCAATTCAACCAGACCTGGAAACTTAGTATCTGCAGCAAAGTGTTTTGTAGCAAAGTAATATGATAGTCGTGGTAACGGTACAAAAGTAAAGACATCAAAAATAATGTTTTTGGTATTTTGTAGTGATTGTAATAGTAGCAACGGAAAAGTAAATAAGCGAGAACCAGTATATGGAAAACTCGTAGGCACCAGATTAGCGATGGATAATTATGCCGGATGTGGTTCGTCATGTAACAGTCATAACATAGGGTGACACAGAACTAGCTCCAGTTCATCAATGTAGGCATGTATTCCGTATATAGTCATACGTGCTTATGGAAAAGAACTTACATGACATATTTTGTCCTACCCTCCCGTGGCAGCGGGGTCCTATTGGAAACTAAGGGATATTAAGGCCTCCTTTTAATAGAGAACCAGAACAAAGCATTAGCACATAGTGAATACATGAACTCCTCAAACAATGGTCATCACCGAGAGTGGTCCCGATTATTGTCACTTCGGGGTTGCCGGATCATAACACATAGTAGGTGACTATAGACTTGCAAGATAGGATCAAGAACTCACATATATTCATGAAAACATAATAGGTTCAGATCTGAAATTATGGCACTCGGGCCCTAGTGACAAGCATTAAGCATAGCAAAGTCATAGCAATATCAATCTCAGAACATAATGGATACTAGGGATCAAACCCTAACAAAACTAACTCGATTACATGATAAATCTTATCCAACCCATCACCGTCCAGCAAGCCTACGATGGAATTACTCACGCACGGCGGTGAGCATCATGAAATTGGTGATGGAGGATGGTTGATGATGACAACGGCGACGAATACCCCTCTCCGGAGCCCCAAACGGACTCCAGATCAGCCCTCCCGAGAGAGATTAGGGCTTGGCGGCGGCTCCGTATCGTAAAACGCGATGATTTCTTCTCTCTGATTCCCCCCCCCCCCCGAAAGCCAATATATGGAGTTGGAGTTGGCGTCGGAGGGCCACCAGGGGGCCCACGAGGTAGGGGGGCGCTCCCAGAGGGGGTGCCCCCCACCCTCGTGGACAAGGTGTGGGCCCCCTGGTCTTCATCTTTGGCGAGGATTTTTTATTGTTTTTTCTAAGGTGTTCCGTGGAGTTTCAGGTCATTGTGAGAACTTTTATTTTCTGCACATAAAACAATATCATGGCAATTCTGCTGAAAACAGTGTCAGTCCGGGTTAGTTTCATTCAAATCATACAAGTTAGAGTCCAAAACAAGGGCAAAAGTGTTTGGAAAATTAGATACGACGGAGACGTATCATGGGTGAGTAGAGGGATGGCCTGGCCAGCGGTGGGAGTAGTAGGGGGCGGTGAGGCCTCCGCCGCATCGCATCCGACCACGAGAGGCAGGAGCACAAGGCACGACCGGCGCTGGTTTGGGCGGCTGGAGCAAGAAGACCAGAGGTTGAAGAAGCACTACGGCCGTTGGATGGACATCGTACGGTCACTGGAGCTAGAATCGTGCATATTATTGACTAAGTTGACAAAGCCTTCCGTCCCCGTCAACTTAGTAGGCCCAAAAGTCAGCCTGCCACTATATTGGGTCCCAGCTAAGAGGCAGAGTATTTATTTTTTTGTGCGTAATAAGGTGGCACTTCCTTGCATGCGAAGATAAAGCTGGTGGGTCCGAGCTGTCAGCGGCGGTAATGTTTTTTTCGCGAAATACAGAGGCCCTTTCGGTGGGTCCCTGATGTTAGGTGGAGGAATCATTATTTTACGCGTAATAAGGAGGCAATTCCTTGCTTGCGACTGTGGACCCAGCTGTCGACCTCTCCACGTACAGTCCACTTCAGATGCATGTCGGTTGTTGACCACGTTGACTAGGCCGAGCCGAGAGCACCAGGGCGATGGACAACGGCGAGGCCTAGGAAAGGAACGACACGGAGGCAGGGAAGACTCGGCAGTTGTTTCCCATGCGGAGGGGAGTACGACTGTACGAGGGTTTACTGGTTCGTCTGCCATCGCCGGAGAATAACTGCAGGTGTGGGTGAGTAGAGGGTTGGCTAGGCCAGCGATGGGAGTATGGTGGGGCAGTGAGGCCTGCGCGGCAGCAGAGCCAGCCATAGGGAGGAGGGAGCAGGCAGTCCCGTCGGTGCTTGTTTGAGCGACTGGAGCAGAAAGAGCAAAGATTGAAGAAGCACGACGGCCATTGGATGGCAATCCAACAGTCACTGCTTGTGCGTCAACCTTTTTTTAGGAAAGCCTCAAATCTGTGGAAAACAGCATACAACCCATCTGCCATTATTTCTAATAATTTACAGCCCATTTGCTAATTCTTAAGGGTTTTTTTAGGGCTCATATTCTTTTTGTTAGCATTACAGCCCATACTGTGGCCACGATTAAAAAATTATACGAAATTTTGCATATTTCGGTGCGGTCCGAACTGTTTTTAATCCCAAAATTTCGACTCACATTCAAACTGATTTTAAAAATAAATGTATATCAATATAAAATCCAACAAATTCTCCATGCATAAAAATTAATGTAATTTAAAATCTCGAAATAAAAAAAAGATATTTGAAACTAATTGCCAGTTTGATGTGTTTTAAAAATGTACAGCCCATATCTCATTACTGATGGGCCATTTTCTCGGCCAGCCGAATGAAAGCTCTCCTCGTCTTAAAAGATTTGCAGCCCAACAGGCCTGTAGCTGGTGGAGTCCGAACTGTTGTAATCCCGAAATGATAAACATTTTTTTAAGAACTTATTGATTTGCTAAAAAAATCATTTTATTTTTGTGAGCAAATAAGACGTGGGACAATTGAGTTGGTTTAAGGGAAAACCAGTGGTAAAAACATCAGCGCTGGGTGGAAAAAAACAACAAAAATAAGGATGTAAATATGAAAAGGGAATTTCATGTGTTTTTAATATAATGATACGTGTATATGAACTAGTAAAACTATAGGTAGAGATTAGAAAACGGATGTAGGACATGCGTTTCAAGAGGAAAATAGAACTGGGCTGTGTGTTTGATTCAGTAAAAAAACTGTCTGCGGATATTGTAAGACAAAATATAACTAACGCTGGCAGGCCAGAGGCCAGTAGATACCTGCTGGATCTTTGTGCCCCGTTGTCGTCATGGGTTGGGCCTGTTAAAAACAAAACCAACCCTGGGCAGTCTGCAGCCCAGTTGAAACTTGCTCGACCTGAAAAAACAATATACGTGCTCAATAAACGAGAGAATTCTGCAAGTACAGACTGATAACTGGAATGCAACACGGATATTGTCTTTTTATCATGATAATAAGTGCATGCACTTGTTTCGAAAAAATGGAGAACTGGGAATTCGAACGGCGGGTGCTTATGCTACCCATCAAATAAAAATCAGGTGCCTGAAAATTTATTTCGAAACAAATGATTCAGCTTTATGTCCACGCCGACCCTCGGCATCATGGTTGGAAGCAAATGCAAGTTCATACCAAAAGATCCTTAACAACAATACCAACTTGCGGACGACAAGGTAGTACAACTACCAATACCTAACTAACTTATAATCTTTTTACTCCTCGCCCTAGTGTTCGTCTGGTAGAAAATCTTGCAGAGGACCAGTTCCCGCTCCTTCTCTTGCTCCAGGTCCCCGAGGTGGTACTGGTGCATCACCCAGTTGGTCCTCTACTGGTCGAAGTTCTTGTTGGTGTGCAGCACCAGAACCTTTTTTGCTGCCCGTCTGCCGGCCGTTGACCATCACTGGCAAGTATTACCGGTCTTGTGCCACATCGCGTGCATGCCGCACTCCGACTGTATCTTGTGACGCGTCCACGTGCCCCTTTTGAACGCCCTGGAATTGCGCTGGAAGAATTGCTTCCTTAGGCCACTCAGTGTGATACCTACAGTATTGTGGAATACAGATTTTAGTGTATGTAGTTGGCATTTTCATAACATCTTTGGCATGTTGCAGTCACTTGTTTCATTTTTTATTAATTGTCAAATTGTAATTGCTTCACCATGTCTGCGTCTGAAAAATAGAGCTATAAACAAAGGAATATGTTTGTGCAAGTAGACGTCCGATCGGTGTCTTACCTGGAAGTTTCTCAGGTTGGGTGTAGCATATGCTGTGCTCGCTGTCGATGGTTGGTATGAACAAATTGATGAGAGACTGAAATCTCGCGCTGCCAGCACTCACTTTGGCATCAAGGTGCTCGATCAGCTCCTGATCCGTGGGATCAAACTTGACGCCAGCCGGCAGCACCGGCCAACCCTTCTTCGACTTGCATCGGTAATTCTAGTTATATGATACTCAATGTATGATCAATCGACTGTTTTAAGTGAATGATGAAAGATTTCGACAGATAAGTGGTACTCCAAATCTGAAGTCCAGAATACCTGAACACGCCGCCGGGATTCTTGTGTCACCTCACGCGCAGTGTGTTGTTACGTCAATTCAATGTGTGGACATGATGAATAATTTGACCGACGTATACTAGTACTGCTACTGTACTACTTAGTAGTCGTATTTAGTGTCACAATTTATACATAGGTTTAACTAACAAGTACGTACTTGAAGCCTAACTGATATATATATATATATATATATATATATATATATATATATATATATATATATGGCTTCTGCACAGCACCTCCATCATCATTATCAGTACATCCTACGCAGGTGAGTTAGGATGCACTTGATCCCAGGAAGGTATCTATCCTTCAAACCAGAGGAGTGATTCAAACTAACAACAGTACATAATATCCAACAAAAGAGGGCCGTGCTACAGCAGCAGAATACATGGCTCAGTCTAGATATCAACACGAATCAAGTTGTCCATATTTGCTGTTGGCATGAACCACATCGCCGCATGTCGGGTTTGCAAAAGTCATCCATCGCATGGAAGCTTGATGCCTTTCACACACTGAAGATTACCTGGCAACAAGCTGTGTCAACGAATCTCTGGATATGGTGATTCATGAAACCCATGGTATGATGTGTAAACACAGCCCCCCTCACGAATGGAAGTTGCATAGCACAGTAATTATCGCCAGTGATATGATCGATGATTGGTTGGATGATCGGATAATTGAGCCCAAGGAACAAGGAGTGGTTGTCGAGGCTGTAAACCCGCCTCCAGTTGAATATGCCTGGCCCAACAGAGCTGGGATCTTTCTCGAACACGAAGCAGTCATAGCCATCAATGTCACGAACGCCCCACGCATTGTACTGCATGTGGTTTGATGTAATGGTTTGGTCAATTTGGTACGTGCGAATGAGCATCAAATGACCGCCGTCAGCTGAACGAGCGATAAACCACCACCCATCGGTTGGTATGATTCCAGGTCCTGGAATCATGAAGGCCAACGCATTTGCGTCTGCTGCAACAATTCAAATTGGAGACCAAAAGGACAAAAATAAACAATCATGTTCAGAGTATGTGTGGAATTAAGATTATTATAACAGTGACACATATCATAGACAGAGAATTGCAATGCCGTGGTCATAATTATACCCCAAGTTAAAAAAATAAGCCAATGGCTTTCATATTCTAGCAACATGTCATGGTTCAAACATCATGTAAAAATGAGAGGAAAATAGCTATGACAGCGCCTACTCATATTCTACCATAGCACTTACTACTACTGTTCTCATATCAACTCTAAGCAATAACATGCGTTGTTATAAAAATCTTGTAAACAAGAGTAACATATAGCAATCATGATGTTATGCTCATAATATGTATTCTAACAATCATTAGATGCCAATTGGTCTCATATCAACTCTAACAATAACATGTGTGGTCATAAAAATCTAGGAAATGAGAGGAACACATAGCAATGATGTGGTTATAGACATGCTATGCATTCTAAATTTGTAACAAATGAACATGCAGTCGTATTCATAAGGTAAAGATGAGATGAGATAGAACAATTACACGACGATAGATTCCACCAGTATAGGCAGCCAATCTGTGCGTCAACCGCGTAAACGATGCCATCATGCACTATAGCATCAGACAGAAATGTTGCCTCAACAGGATTGATGATGAGCCATAACCATGTATGGCGACCGGATTCCAGATAGACTAATCCCATGTTGAACAAGGCAATGAGCTTGTAATCCATGTAGTCTTCTGATGGTGTGGGCACTTCGCAGATTACAACTTTCTACAAACAGAGGTCGAGCCAAAAGCTTGACACGTCTCATGCGTAGTAGGAAGGAGTGTCCGGCGGGCCGCGAGGCTCGATGTCGGTGGTATCCAACGATGGAAGAGTGATCTCTCGCTGGGTGTAGATATCCATGAGATGCCACGGACTACCGGTGTGGTGGATGAGGACGATCCATTTGGCCTTCATGCCCGCCCAGTAGTGGCCGCGCATGAAGGACAGGTGGACGGGTAGTGGTAGCATGTCGAGGGGCACCACGGCAACCTCCGTAGGATCGTCAAGTCAGTGCCTGGGCCACCTGCGAGGATCGGGCATCAGCAAGCAGGGTGTCTTGAAAAGAGCCGGCCGGTTGCAGACGAGTAGACGGTACAAAGACACCGAGCATGCCGCCAGACGGACGGTGCTGAGTAGGTCCATACGACTACAGATCTGCTCCAAGAGAACATCGGGGAGGGAATTCCAATCGCGGCTCTGCGTGTCAGTCGGTTCTGCCATTGGGGTTTTCGGTGCCTGCGAGCCAGCGGGGAAGTGGATTCGGGCGGGCGAGCGAAGAAGCTTCTCCTCGTGTGGCCGAGGAGTGAGCGGGGGGATATGGTACGCGCGAGCTACCAAGGAAGATGGCGTGGGCGGGCGAGCAGTGAGCGGGGGTAAATGGTGTGTGGCCGACGATGGGGAAGAGAGGAGGAAGAAGAAGAGAGGAGGAAGAAGAGTGGAAGACGGGGAAGAAAGTGCATTAAATCTCAAATGTACTAGTACTACTACCAGGATATACCGTCCTTCGGAGTGTAAATAGTTACACCGATGACATGTGGGTCTACCACAAGAGGGCCCATATGTCAGTGAATGGAGGACAGATGTGCGTAGGCGTATTTGCGGAAGCGTGCTCTACTGGAAAACATGATGACAGTATTGGGTAAGGCTGATTTAGTAACAACAACACGATAGTTCAGCTTATTAATTACGTGTCCCATCTGCTGCAGCGTGTATTGTCACTTCACTGCGAAGACTAGTTGAATAGTTCTCTCTGACCGACATGGGGAATAATGGATCGGGAGGACTTCCTTTCTACAGTATCCCTATGCCTCTACGCTCACTTCACTCATTTTTCTCCGTACCTAGTCACTTGTTGAAATCTGTAGAAAGACAAATACTCCATATTTGGGAACAGAGGGAGGCTTTTACTCCGTACTATTTGGGAACAGAGGGAGTATCACCATATGGAGGGAACAGAGGAAGCTTGAAATATGAACATGTCAATGACAGGGAGTAAGCCCCATGCATGCATGCATGCATGCAACATGCAACACTCACACATACACATGGACGCACGCAACACTCACGCACCCATGCGGCACACAGCACACGACGCAACACACACACAGCTCACCGTGCCGCCACTCTACCTATCCTCCTCGTGCCACTCCACCGGCGTCGGCGCTGAACCACCCCGCGCCGCTTCACTGCCGCCGGCGCTGAACCACCCCACGCCGGGCCGCTCCCCACCATTCCCCTCCCCTCACCATTCAGATCTCCACCAGTCCTACCCCTCGAGCCAAGGCGGCAGCGGCGGCAGTGGGACCAACGGCTGGACTTGGAAGTCCCCGAGGACACCGGCGGCGGGCACGGATCCAGCTCCATCCGACAGAGAGCCCATGTGAGTAAGGAATCACCCATCTTGGTTGTTCATCGGGATTGAGTGATTACATAGTTTCGTATTTGGGTTGGGGATCTGCAGGTCGGTCTCATGGGGATGGTTAGCTGCAAGGCGGAGCGGAACACATACGTGTCCTTCACGCTCGACGATGGCACCGACTGCATCGATTTAATCAGATGGTGAGTGAAGAGCACCGACGGCCCCGATGATGTTGGCTATTAGTACGACAGTGCAAGAAATCTAGTAATATGGGAATAAACCCACAGATTCTTAACCATCTCTGATTAGTTCAGTAATTGAGTTCCATATGTGTTTTAGGATACAAGTTGCGCGTGATTGAGACAGGTTTCCCAATTTAGATGTTGCGCAAGATTCATCTCTCTTTCCATCCCTTTGTCTTGCCTTTGGTCTTCCTACGTCCAGGGGAATGGCTTGCTTGCTGTTCACTTCGTACATAATACTTGTTCTTCCCAGAATACTGTCAGACACCATACTCCATCTTATTTATTGATGATTTTTAGGGGTTCTCATGCTTGTTTATTCTGGATTTCTCTGTCATAACTGCTTGTGTGTCCATCTGCGACAATGGTTGCTGGTCAGTTTGTCTATTTCTTGCCTTCCTTGCTCCCTAGTGCTGTTCATTATACTGTCTCTTAGGAACCTCAATTACTTATTTCTGTCTACTGTGAGGTATTTGTTCAGTTTCAATCTGAATCGCCTAACTTGGAGTGACAATCCGCATTGAGCTGGTATATCTCAAATGTCTGCAACAGTATTTAACTACTAGATGTAAATGTAAAAAATGTTGATATAACTTCAAACATTTTAATTTTGGAAGACAATGATTACCCTAATAACTCCGCCTATGTCTTCTAGGCATAGCCGGTCCCAAGCCCGGGTAAAGGAGGAGGGCTGTGATAGGCTTGGCGAGCCAACGTAAAAACTAGCCAGTCCCATGGGTATGAAACCCAATTGAGCGAGAGTAGTACTAGGATGGGTGACCTCCTGGGAAGTCCTCGTGAAAGGGTTTCATATCTAGCCTACCCCAACTTGTTTGGGACAAAAGGCTTAGTAAGAAGAAGAAGAATGATTACCCCAATGCAACTGGAGTTCAGTCAGTGTTTACTATTGCTCACTTGTTATACAGTGTACTGTCTATCTATGTTAGAACACTTGTTGGTTCTTTTAGGAATGGTAAATCTCACCATGGACTCATTGTTTGGGCAACAAAAAACATTTGTGTTTATTATTAGTAATCTTATGCCAATTGACAATTATTACTGAGCAAACAGAAGTGATGGCCGCATTGTGAAGAGCACTTATATATGTGTCAGGTTTGGTCACCTGTGACTGTTCAAACAGTTGTGGTGGTGTATCCACTTCAGATTTTTATTAAAACCTGAAGTAATATTGCATTTCTTTAATATGGTCAATACTTTCATGTAGTCTGGAACATGATGAGTCACTATTGCGTGTGTTTCAGTATGCCAAAGCTGAAAACATGTGTGGCACATCTTGTGAAAACTATCTTACTTTTGGTTGCGTCGTGTGTGCTATCTCTGCACCTGCACTTGCATGCTATTGGACAGCTTAATCTTATGCTAATAACTATGCATTTATTACTATATGACATGTAAAGTTAATTCAGTGTACCATCATTGTCTCATATGTCCTGAACATGCTTAATTGGGAACTTAACTGGGAAGCTCAGAATGCTAATTCATGTCAATTGTAAACTAGCATCCCTTTGTGATTTATGAACTTTGAGGTATGAACTCTGAACTTTTTTCGACAGAGATAATTGTGTGCCTTGTATCTCATCTCATATGGAAGTGTGGGCGGAGATAATTATGTACCTTTTATGCCATGAAGGCTAATCAGTAAATGGGAGAATGCATGCTTTTTTTATTCCAACATATTTTACTGTTCTTCACAATTCCTAGGTGTGGTTAATCTAGATGTGAAGGTTTGGTCTGAAAGCATTAGACTAAATTTGAACCATTAGGTTCATCTTTGTTCTAAGGAATGTGCTACGCATTGGTCGGCAGATCTTTTAAAAAGATCCATCGAGTAGCGATCTGTCAGATCTTTTTTTTGTAACATAGGTCTTCTTGCATAATTTCTTTTGCAGTAGAGGTCTTGTTGCAGAAAAAAATTGCGTCTCCCTTTTTTGCGACATAGGTTTTGTTGGGGAAGGGACTTTTGCAACACAAGTGATGTTGCAAAAAAAATCACAACAAAGATGTTAGAATAGTGTGGTGTGCGAGCCACATATGGGACACGCGTCACGTGCCGGAGGCGACGGACGCCTGTGTTGGATCAGTAGGCTGTTCCCAAGCTTTTCCCTTGTCCGAAAGTGGTTAACTGAAGTTCTCTCATGCTCGTGAAAGAATTCTACTGTTAAAATAATGAGATCACTAGGTGGATCATTTAATTGCCTAAAAAGGTTTTGCTTTTAAGTGTTTTTTATTTTACATGAAAAAACCAAGTTTGATAGGAATTAACTTTAATTGGTGAAGAAACTATGCCTCCAGTATTACTTTTTCTGGTTTTCTAACTAGAAACTACAGTACATTGTATTGTATGAACCATCCTGTAGTGTATGAACCATACTGTATTGTATGAACCATCTGTTTTGATAGACCAAGCCCTATCAGTGTATATAAACTTGATTTTTTGTAGTACTTGATGAATAAGAAATGATGTCTACATCCGTTGCTTAAAAATTGCTTGGAAAAGCAACTATATCATTACTCTCTAGATTCATTTGGGGGCTGGCTGTTATTACTTACTATAATTTTGTATATGTTTTGGATTCTATACAGGTTGGCACTCAGCTGGAGATTGAAGTTTTTAGCAGGAATTACTTGGCCTCGAATAACTACCTGGAAGCATTAGTGGTGTAGTGTTGGAGATTAAATCCAGCTAGTAGTATATTTACTCGAAATTTTTAAAAATAATGCTTATAGTTCTTTCTAGATATGTATGTGATGTTTTGATACAAATATTTGTTTTCAGAAATCAGTCTAGATTGTTGGAAGTTTGTATTTTCTTTCGACCATTTGCTATTGTGTGAATGAATTTGTCTTGTTGCAAACTGGGTCGCATGAAAAATCACGCTGGACAAAAAATGGGCTAATGGTTGGACTAAAAGAATAGGTATTCTAATGGGTAGAACTGAAGTAAGTGGCTAATGGGTTGGACTGGACCAAAATTATTGGGCTAAAACCTTAATTGGGCTGGTTAGTACATGGGCCATGTTGGCTGCCACGTCAGATCCACGTAGACGCCACCTCAGGTCCATGCTGCTACCAAGTCATGTAAATCTGTGACGGCTTAGTCTGTCATGGAATCTTGGGCCCGGCGGGCCTAGTGACAGATCTATGACGGCCAAAAACTGTCAAGGAAGGTACTGTGCCAAATTATGACGCGATATACATGACGGATTTCAAGTCCGTCACGTCTGCGCATCCACGACGGTTTTTCATTGATCCATGACAGCTTGGACTGTCATCGATTAACAGGTTTCTTGTAGTGTCGTACTTCACTTACACGTTATAGATGGGCTACATGCATGTCCTCCTCCAGGTTCCAGTCCCAGGTGTTCTTCATGGATGGCAAGATCCATAGCGGTGGGCAACGGGAATCATTGTCGCAGCTTTCTAGTCCGGTTCCACACGATGGAGACTCATCCAAGCTGAAGCGGCATAAATCAGGGATAGCGTGTCCCAGCATGTCGTTCATCCGGCGGCGCGCAATGAAGACACAACCATGCTTCATGAACGGCAGCCTTCCGTGTCGTGCACGGAAGGTGGCATCCGCTTCACAATGGGGTAGCTGTCCCCGATGAAAAGCGAGTACTCTCCAAGAGTGTTCCTCGGCACCCACGTAGCATCGTGGGGGTCGAACTCGGCGCCATTCATCTGGTACACGCGACATCCCAGATATGGACACATGGTGACGTACATAGTCAAGGTCCATACATAATAATGTTGTGCTCAAATATGGCGGTTAGTAATACTGTGCAGCAAATAGTACTACTCCAGTATAGAGGAAGTAAAATAATCGGCTTATTATATATAGCCACTCTTGGCTACATGGATGAGATAGTAAGACATGGAAAAACAAAAATGGTGGCAGCTAGTGGGTTCAAGTCTTCAAGGGCCTAGCTAGCTATACGCGTCCTCCAAGGTAAAAAGTACTCCTACTAGTACTACTAACTACTACCTCCGTCCTAGTTTATTGCTCCTCATTGTATTTCGTGCCAAATTTTGACAATAGATTAAACTAACAAAATGTTCACGCATGTCACCAAACATTATATTTTTGAAAACTATGTTCAAATACGAATGCAATGAGATAATTTTTCTTGACATGCATTAACATTTTGTTAGTTAAATCTTTAGTCAAAATTTGGCACAAACTACAAAGAGGACCTATAAACCAGGACGGAGGTAGTATACTACTAGTACAACAATGAAAGAGAAGGCGAGAGGGTTAAAAAAAGGGAATACCTGGGTAGATGGTGACAGTCCGATCGTCGTAGATTGTGTGACCATGTTGCACATCAGTGGTACCATGGGTAACGACTGCTAAGATAGTTGATCCCAATATGCCAAAGTCAGCTACAAGGTTCCAGGTTAGACCGAATCGTGGATGCAAATGCACATCCAGGATCGGCGATCTTATTTTGATCGGGGGATGACTGGTCCCTGCAAAATGATGGAGTACCGTTAGGGATGCAAATGATCGTGTGTGCATTCCGTTTGTAATCTCCCGTACCGTAGGATGGCAACCAGATGAAACAATTCCCCTGGCTTGTCACCGCGAAGATGCGGCCTAGATGGGGCACAGCATCTTCGAACGTGTAGGGGTACAAATCTGCCGTCGCCAACATGCGCCAGCCTCTGCCGTTACTGCGTCTTGCATTGATGGCAATCCTTATGTCGAACACCGTGATGAGATAGTAATCATCGTAGCTGCGTCGCTTTGTCGGCGGGTCCGCAATTGCTATCTTCTTCAATCTCATGTAGGCATCATCATACGTATTCAAGCCCAGCCAGTCCGGAAGGCCGATCCCAATGGTGGAGAATGGGTCTACCGGAATGGCCGCACTGCTATGGATGTTGTGCAAAATGATGGTGGTATCCGGCCGGAGGTATGCAAGCCAATCTTTGTTGGCACCAACCCAGACCTATATATATGACGGTGGGCAGCGGAGAAATTACGGGATGGAAATGGAATAACTAAGTACTACATGATCAAACTCCATTACTGACCTTCTCATCAGACAAAATCCGACTACCTCTCAACGTTGGCAATTCTAGCGGAGTCAACGTGCAACAATGGCCAGGGAGCGGTGGACTGTTCGAAGGATTTTCCCATAGAAGAACCTTCTCCTCGAGGACGCATGGAAGACCAACAAGCATGGCCTTTTCCCAAGCCTGTTTAAGCAGCGTCTTAAAAAAGTTGGTGCAGGAAGCACCGAGTCTTGCGGCGGTGAGGACGTTGGAGCGGCGTGTGATTTCACCCAGAGGATCGTCGTCCAAGGTCTCCCAGCCCCGACGAGGAGGAGAACTGCCTGGCAAATCCATGGGAGCAGCGACGAACTGCCTTCTCTTCAGGGGGAGGGGAACTGGCGAGGAGGAGATAAGAGCGTAGTAACCGCAGGGCCTCGTCCCTTCCAACTGTAGATCGTTCCTCAGCAAAGGGGTGAGGCTATTATTTACTACTAGTACTAGCATTATGGAACGTTATGGGACTGCATTATACTGTAAATAATAGCACTAGTAAGAAATTTTTGGCACTAGGTAGTAGTTTTTGGCGTGGATAAAGAAATTTTGGGTATGTTTTTGCCATTTTTTGTACACGCCAACTAGTGTCAAAAACATCTTACATTATGTGACAGAGGAGTACGTACTCGTACTGTAGCAGTACTAGTACTACTTTTTCTCAACTAGTAGTGCGATGTACTGTACTTCTAGTCTAGTCTAGTATAGTGCACCAGTTTTGAACTCTTGAATCTCAGGGCCAAGGAGCTACAGTTGGAAGTGGAGGGTACTATTGTTCTCTAGAACCATCGCTGTACTATCAATGCATGGAAAGTACACCTGCGTAGTGGCCTAGTGGGTACTCTCGGTGCTCTATTCAGCCGCTCCTCTCATGTAGCTGGCCTACTCAGCCGCTCCTCTCACGCACACACTAGCAGACTGTTTATCAGCGACGGTTACTGCGGGGGCAGAACATTTGAGTTATTTGATACAACCATACTAGGCTTTTCGCTTCCATTTGTGGAGGTGTAATGGATCTCGTCGAACTTTGTTAGTAGTTCCTTCTTTATGAATGAGATGAAGCAAAGCTTTTGCCTCCTTTTAAAAAAACACGTCAAGAGGAATTTCTTTTATAGTAGAGCCAATAATGGAGTGAAGTCCATGTGTGCAACGCCACACACTAGAGAGTAGTAGTAGAGCACTTTACGTACAGAGCCATATTGCACAGTTCCCAATGCCCCGCCAGGCTTTTCCGGCTCCTCGGACTTAATTGGGAGGTGCTAGTTTAAATATGCTACTAGTTGATGAGGAAGCTGCAAGCGAGGTGCGGCTAGGGCGAGCACGCGAGCAACGGGATGCTGGGAAGGAAAACCCGTTCACGTGGCTAGGCTGTCCAGTGCACCCAGATTGTGGGGCCGCACGTCCGTTTTACTTCAAAACTCAAACTACCCGTGTAAAATATTGGCTCGCAGCAAAGTGTAGTAGTACTTTAAAAAAAAGGCTGCCGTGTGTTCGGCCGGGATCGAACCCACAAAACGAGGTATACACTCCTGCGACCACTAGTAGTACTCGTTGGAGTACAACGCAACCTAGAATCGCCTTTTGTCGCTAGTAGTACGTACATTGTTCCTTACAAGAAACCCCTAATAATGCAAGAAACCACTAAAATGCCAAAAAACTACTACCACTTGCATACGTGGCAGACTTAAGATAAGACTACCTTATAAACCATTGTACATGCTCTTACCAACCAGCCCTACCAAGAAACGACTACTCTACAAAGTGCCGTTATAGGCACGTTTCAACCCATAGCCCTATTTGGATACATTTGTTCTCAATGTAACCCTGCCATCCAAACACCACTTTGGCTAGAGTTAGTTCAGGGTTAGAATCTAACTCGAACCTCTGACAGGGCCCATGTTTCCCATTAAGTCAACGCCTTCTATTCGACTGGGCGTTATGACTTGTGGGACCTACATGTCAGTCTGCACAAAAATCCCCGAGTGTCCTCCTACCTCCGGCCCGTCCACCTAGTCATCCTCGGCCATGGGACGCAGCTACCGCCGCCGGCAGAAGGCGGGGTCAAAACCGCCGGCGGTGCGGAGCCCATGTTGCGGCAGCCTGGATGCCAGCTCCGTCCGGCGCTCGCGACCGCTAGCTAGCATTATGGAACGTTATGGGATTGCATTATACTGTAAATAATAGCACTAGTAAGAAATTTTTGGCACTAGGTAGTAGTTTTTGGCGTGGATTAAGAAATTTTGAGTATGTTTTTGCCATTTTTTGTACACGCCAACTAATGTCAAAAAATGTCTTACATTATGTGACGGAGGAGTATGTAGTCGTACTGTAGCAGTATCAGTACTACTTTTCTCAACTAGTAGTGCGATGTACTGTACTTCTAGTCTAGTCTAGTATAGTGCACCAGTTTTGAACTCTTGAATCTCAGGGCCAAGGAGCTACAATTGGAAGTGGAGGGTACTACTGTTCTCTAGAACCATCGCTGTACTATCAATGCAGGGGAAGTACACCTGCATAGTGGCCTAGTGGGTACTCTCGGTGCTATATTCAGCCGCTCCTCTCACGTAGGAGTAGCTGGCCTACTCAGCCGCTCCTCTCATGCACACACTAGCAGCCTGTTTATCAGCGACGGTTACTATGGGGGCAGAACATTTGAGTTATTTGATACAACGAGACTAGGCTTTTCGTTTCCATTTGTGGAGGTGTAATGGATCTCGTCGAACTTTGTTAGTAGTTCCTTCTTTGTGAATGAGATGAAGCAAAGCTTTTGCCTCCGTTTAAAAAACCACGTCAAGAGGAATTTCTTTTATAGTAAAGCCGATAATGGAGTGAAGTCCATGCGTGCAACGCCACAAGCTACAGAGTAGTAGTAGAGCACTTTACGTACGGAGCCATATTGCACAGTTCCCAATGCCCTGCCAGGCTTTTCTGGCTCCTCGGGCTTAATTGGGAGGCGCTAGTTTAAATATGCTACTAGCTGATGAGGAAGCTGCAAGCGAGGTGCGGCTAGGGCGAGCACGCGAGCAACGGGATGCTGGGAAGGAAAACCCGTTCACGTGGTTAGGCTGTCCAGTGCACCCAGATTGTGGGGCCGCACGTCCATTCGACTTCAAAACTCAAACTACCCGTGTAAAATATGGCTCGCAGCAAAGTGTAGTAGTACTATTTTTAAAAAAAGGTCGCCGTGCGTTCGGCCGGGATCGAACCCACAAAACGAGGTATACACTCCCGCGACCACTAGTTGTACTCGTTGGAGTACAACGCAACCTAGAATCGCCTTTTGTCTCTAGTAGTACGTACATTGTTCCTTACAAGAAACCCCTAATAATGCAAGAAACCACTAAAATGCCAAGAAACTACTACCACTTGCATACGTGGCAGACTTAAAATAAGACTACCTTATCAACCATTATACATGCTCTTACCAACAAAAATCCTCGAGTGACCTCCTACCTCCGGCCCGTCCACCTAGTCATCCTCGGCCATGGGACGCAGCTACCGCCGCCAGCAGAAGGCGAGGTCAAAACCGCCGGCGGTTGGAGCCCATGTTGCGGCAGCCCGGATGCCAGCTCCGTCCGGCGCTCGCGGCCGCTAGCTAGCCAAGATAGCTCTGTCCAGCTGCTTGTCTGCAAGGTTTGCTAGTTATATTGGCACGGCAGCACGACGGCTTGCTCGCGCGCGCCACGCTCAGGCCAGCCATCTAGGTCGAGCGAAGGCCAGTGCAGCGGCTTGCTCGCTCGTGAGTCACGCTCGGGCCAGCCTGCCAACCCGTGCGGAGGCCAGCGCGGCGTCCGGCCCGTCCGGCGGAGGGGCGGCCAACTCGCTCATCACTGGAGCCACCGACGAACACGCATCAGTACTGTTTGAAGTAATGTTCAGGAAAAATAATGATTTGAGGGGGAATAACAGGATAGAAGATCAGATGTGGGTCCCTCGTGTCAATGGTCAAACACAATGTGTTGGTTTAAGCTGCCTCGTCGACATAGACGTGTGGGCCAACCCTGTCATAAATGGGTTTAAACGAACCTAATCGGTAGGAGTACTAGGTTGTAGTTTTTGGCGTGGATTAAGAAATTTTGGGTATGTTTTTGCTATTTTTGTACAATAGATTCTTCCTACGAGCTGGTTGAAAGTGGTAGTTTTTTGTTAAATACTCTACATATTGTAAGTAGGAGTGAAAGTTAAGTTTTGGAAACCAATAAGCAAGGCTAGTTACATAGTGCATATGTGTACATGATTGAAAGTAAATATCAACCATGAGTGACTAATATCTTGATGGAAAACTCGAAACTATGGAATACTAGGAAAAAATGCATGGTTGGAAATACTAGCAATGTTCATGTCCGTTGCAACGAATCATAATTAGAATAATACTTATTCACAAACTTGGTACAAAACACTCTAATTTTGATATACATATGTTTTAATTAGAATATATTCCTTGGGCTACTTTGGTGAGGTCAGGGAGGGATGTTGTTGGTTTTAAGATACTAATTATGGGTTTTTCTGCAAATTGGTAGACAAGTGGGATGTTGGTGAGAAAAGGCAACAACTTACCTCACAATCGTTAGCTGTAGATCTAATGGTCAGAAATGACGGATGGCAGACACACCAGCATCACCAACTTAGTCTTGTGTAGGAGTACTAGCAAGATCCGTGCATTGCACGGAACATCAAGATGCATTTTTTATATAAAACACTTGTTGTGATTGACCCTTGCGGGAGTAATCCTATGTGTAAAAACTAATGATATCTCGAGAAATATGAGATAAGATGAAGAGGAGTGGGGTGTGGTGGTGGTTGGTGGTCGGACTGAGCAGAGGCATGGGGATTGACGACGCCGGCACCGGCCACCAGGCCAGTTTGTTCCAGAGGCTTCCTTTCATAATTGCTCAACAATGAGGTTTGTTGGAGATAGGGATGAACGAGGGAAGGGCTTGTCTGCAAATGTGGAGAGGGGTGCGGGTATCTTTTAGTTTAATTTCCATCCGTCAGATATAGATCGGACGGTTTATATTGCAAGATGGCACACGTACCATCATCACCACCTCGGTTTTTTATAAAAGAAGAAATATAAGTATGGAGATACAAACGTATTATCGATACTTGCTTTCGTATACTAGCATCTACATTCTATTCAACGCCTCGGCATGTGGGGCCTTAGCACAATGACTTCTCGACTGTGTAAAACAAAGATTTTCCCGTCGCCGACAAGGAGGGGGTGACGGCGACGCGCTTTTTGGCTTGCACTAGTCCTAGTAGTCATACTAGGTGGTCTAAGCACGTGTAGATTTATTCTTTTTCATGTCTCGTGTTCGCCGTACTGCCACGACTGTTGATGAATAGAGGTAAGTTATTCACGGGGAAACCCTTGATGAGCTTGTTTTAGAGAGAGAGAGAGAGAGTGCGTGTGTGATATGTTAGAGACTGAGGCAATGATAACAGATTCTTTGTGTCTATGTGTGTGGAGGATAGAGAGATACATGTACATGGGGCTTTGTGTTGTGTAACGTGGAGACACATATACATAATTATATAGTGAGTGTGTGAGATACACATGCGGACATGGGGAGAGATGAGGATCCAGATAAATGGATGTTTGTGCGTGTTTGTGTGTGTTTGTGCACGCGTTTGTGTGTGAGAGGGAGAGAGTGTACATGGAGTAGAGAGACCACTGATGATGTAAACCTAGTATAAGGGAAGGGGGAATGGTGTGACATGTGTAGTAGCGGGATAGCACGGGTGCGGGCTGGGGGAGCAGACTATTTGGAAGAGACATCGAGTGTGTGTGTGGGAGAGGGGTGTCAGAGCAAGAGAAAGAGAGAGCTAGCGACGGAGAGAGAGAGAGAGGAAGAGAGGGGCGAGAGGGGTCGTTTGTGTCCATAAATGGCGTATAGATAGGGAGACAATGTTGATCTTGTCCGAAATTGGCCTATGAACGGAGACACAAGGGAAGCGAGTCATCATGTGTGTGATAGGGACTTCATGAGAGATCTAGAATAGATGGTGTAGAGAACAATGTGCGAAATCGAAAACGACTATACATTAAGGAGCTATGCAAAGAGTCACGACATATATGTATGCAGGGAAGGAGCCGGGGCGGGTCCGCATGTGGGAGAGATAGAAAGAGGAGAGTGGTGCACAAGGAGACAAAGTGTGCTTGTGTGCAGTGGGAGTGGTGTGTGAGGTGAGTGCGCGAGAACCACATAACTAGGGAGATAGACGTTTGGGGGCGACGTTTTGTGTGTATGGGAAATATACACTCTACATAGTGCGTGTGCTTGGGTAAGAGAGATAGCGGGAGACCTAGAGAGTGAGGGAAGAGATGTGTGCATGCCCGAGAGACAAAGTGATAGAGACCTATGTTGGGGTCCGGACTTTACAAGAGAGAGGGGTGTTAATGTGCTTGTGTGTTGGTGTTTGGGGGAGAGAACGACTTCTGTGTGTGTGTGTGTGTGTGTGTGTGTGTGTGTTTGTGGTGGTGGTGGTGGTGGTGGGGTGGGGGGGACTTCAGATAAAGAGTGAGGTGTCTATATTTGAGGGACTTTAGCGTAATTGAGATATTGTGCACTCATGGTTGATCCATTTGTTTCACAGTTTGTATTATGAGATTACGATACTTTTGAACATGCGTGATATACCTTGATGTACCAGAATTACAAACCTAAGATTGGAATTTTGGAATTCGACTCCATCATTAGCTTTTGTAATTCATTTAAACGGAGGTACATTTTTTAAGCCGGGATTTCGTGATTTCAAATTCATATATCAAACCTAGAGATATACACATACGGGCATGTTCAAACTTTATAATCATCCACTTTATTCATACACATACACATTTTTGCTTTTGTCAACATATTTAGGATAAACACATTCTGAATTTTATTTGAATTCGACCGTATGATGGTATTTGCTTGTAGTAGCCCAATGATCCATATTTGAATTGAATGGACAATCTAAGTTTCGAGTTGGAGACATTGATTTTCAAAACTTGCACATTTTTTGCGTGCAAAACAAACAAATTATCGGCCATGATATCATAGTCGGCTGTACGAGAGCAGAATACTTATAATTTTAGGCGCCAAAAGCTTTCAAACTTCCCGCTCACATCGAAATATCACGCGCCCGAAAGTTTAGCCCTGTGATATTCCTGTTTTACCCCTGCCACATGAACGGAAAAGGGCTGCTTTGGTAACTCCATTGTTTTCCTCTCTTTGCCCCCAACATTCTTCCCTAGAGCCCCTCCCCTTCCCCTCCCCGACCCCCCCAACCACGACAAGCCGCCGAATCTAGTCCTCCGCCCCAGCGGTCGACCTCACACCCCGCCGGATCTAACTTCCGCACCTTGGAACCCCCAACTGCCAACTCACCACTTCACCGGAGCCGCTTCAGTGACTGGCTTGTCCACCGCTCCAGATCTCCTTGACTGCCATCATGGTCCACCGCACCGGATCTGCTTAACTGGCGCCCTCCACCACAACGTAGGCCCTTCACTGACTCCCTCGTTCGCCCCTTCGCTGGCCCTTCATACAATCCCTCGTCCGATGCAACAGATCCGCCTCACCGAAAGCACTATACTACGCGCCCGCCGAAGCCTTCGTCCACTGCACCGGACCCGCTCCACGGACGCCATATTCAACTCCACCGGCCCTGCTTTACCGATGCCACAGCCTCATCAGGTTATTTCAATTTGTACTCCTTCGGTTTTTCTCTTTATTGTGCAACTGTTCACTTGCCACAAATGAGCTTTCTTGTATGTTGACAGGCGCGCAACCGTAGCACCGGAGCAGCTTCAGCGACGGCGACAGCCGGCCCAAACTCAACTGCAACACGAGCACCATCGACGATCCTTAGCTATCAAGTATGACAACGATACCCATACGTCGTCGAGAATCAGGTACTATTATCCAATGGCTGGCGCCTACGTTCACTTTCCTAGCATAAGCACCGCACCTTTGAATTTATTCAGGGCATCATTCAGTTTTTCATGAGACGCGTTATTCTGCTTGCACCTGTAGGGCCATACTTCTGGCAGTGAACATGTTACATGTGTTAAATTACATACCAGTGCACATATAGTTAATATGCTTTAGTTTTATTCTGATGCCACCTGTTGGTTCCATCAGACTGCTTAATGTTCTCTATGCTTAATTACACATTAGCAAACTAGCATGTGGTTCCGCTGCTTTTTGTTTGTTTTACCCTACATTTTCTGATGCTAGCTATTACATCACTGCTTCGAGCCTCTGTTCATTACTTGTTTGTGTGTTCTTGATCTTCCCAAGTTGCATGACTAATTTGATGCTTCTATTAATTATGGAGCTGCCAACCCCATCAAGCAAAATATTTGTTCTTTTGGTGCTGGCACCTCGAACAAGCATAAAAATAGAGGGAAACAGATATATTGTCGTGTATGCACACACCCTTCTTTCATTAGTTTAGATGAACCATTGATGATCAATTCGGACCAGTGCATGCGATTAAAATTAATTTTACCTCAATAGATGGTGCAGAATAAACTACAACAACTATATTTGCAACCACGGGATGCTGACGATATCTTCAAAGAACATTGCAACAGCAGCTAGGCTTCACAGCAACATATGATAAGCGGGTGTGTTTTAGTATATGTTAAATGTAATGCGAGTGGGCTACTTTCTTGGCTTGTGCCCTCAACGTGTAATCCTACGGAATTACAAATAGTTCAGTTGTCTGCTTTGCTGTATTGCTTGATTCGAATGCTTGTTTGTTGTTACGTTATACCCGAGTTGGCCAATATGTCAGCAGTGCCTGCTGTACTATCGTAAAGAAATGCATGCCTATTTTATTTGAGTCCTTAACTTTTCCTCTCAACTTCATCACAAGATTGTCTTCGTAGTTTATATGAGGCCACACTGTTAAGTGCTTTCTCAGATTATTTCAACTGCTTAGATGCCTTGGCAACTTAAATATAGCGGTTGTACACTCCCTTTCAACTTTCATCTTACCATTTTAATTTATTTTTGACTGATGCTGCTTTGAACCATTTAAATATAGTTTGCCATGCTCGGCAATAATTGTTCCGTCGTTTACCATGTAAGCTTACTGCCTGGATCATACGATAACTATCTCTTACTTATGTCTAGCGGAAACCTTTCAGGATGCCGTTCACACTAGGATACAATGTACAGCCCCAGAATCTATTTGTGGAAGCAGTGCGCCATCCATGTTACCATATGGTAGCAGTTCAGAGGCAACACCGCCGGAGAGCAGTCTGAGCACAGATATTATAGTGCTTGAGGCTCTACTAGAGGCAGAAAGAGATGGTGTGGCTGCCATGAATGAGGTAATCTTTATCTTGAGGCTGGAAATTACGGAATTAGCGGCACGCATTATGCAAGCAACCCAAGAATTGGAGGAAGTAAGAATGTTGCATTTGAAGACGGAGGAGGTCCTGCTGTTTCTGCTATCGTCTGAAGCCTAAGGTAATCCCGGTTCTTCTTTAGATACCAGTTGAAATTGTCATTAACTTATTGTACTTGCATGTTGTGTCATGTCTCTGAATGGATTATGTTGCAAGACCTCCTATGTTGTCCGGAATTCCATGTTGTCCATGTGTTGTAATGATCTGAATTTTGTAGGTGAGGTAATCCTCAGTACTTGTATGATTGACATAAGGTGAACTATTTTTCGTGTGAGCATATTGTATTGGATGAAATAACTGTTTGAATCAGAGTGTATCCAACCTACTGAATTCGAAGATCATGGTATTTCTAAATCATAATCATATATAAAGGTGGAATAAATCTTTGTTGTGGTTTTGAAGAAATAAATAACAAAATGTATAATTATCTGTGGATATTCGTAATCCAATACAAACTGGATTTGAATTTAGTTTGCCAGGTCCCAGGGCAAACGTGGATGCTAATTCTCCCAAGTTTTGAACGAAGCGGCTAAACACCCACTATAATTTGTGGGCTGCCCGAAGAAAGTGTTTGCGAGATGGAAATTACTGTCTACCCCTGACACTTGACATCCTTATCGACCGGATTTACACTGCTGTCGATAGGGGTAGACTAGTAACTTCAATCAGACGTGACACGACGGCCTCTGAGCCCATTCAGACACGGTGGGCGCCAAACATGGGCGGCAAAACACATTTGGATTCAAGCTCGTCCGAAAGAAATGTGTCTCTTCCTCCATTTCCCCATTCATACACGGTGGGCAGCAAAACAAACTCTCCTCGTCCGAAATCGATGTAGGCTAATATTTTAAATAGGGGCAGATGTGTAACTTCCATCAGACGTGACACAACCGCCCTACCTGTCAGCCCCGTTCATACACCGTGGGCGCCAACCGTGGGCGCCAAAACACCCTCTCCTCGCCCGAAACAGTTACCGGTAAATATTTGGGAGATGCGAGATTACCGTCCTATCCCCAAGCGACGTGATGTCTGAAATTTTAAACGGGGGATAAGTTCGTAACTTTCCCCCATTTCATAGAAGCGCGTCCCAAAGTTTGAGATCGCCCCCCTCCCCTCCATTTCCCCATTCATACACCATCGGTGGCACGACAACCTCCGCACTGCGGCCAGCCTCCTCCGTCCGCCACCCCATCCTCCACCTTGCCGGAGCCGCTACCCCTACCCCGTCGTCCACTGCAAGAGATGGACGTCTCTCCTCCACGATGCTGGACCAGGATCCTTTCATCGCCTCCTCTCACTTAATCGGCACCATGGTCCACCTTGCCGTTGCCGCTCCTACGACCGCCTCGTCCACGGCAACAGGATATATCCCCCGACCCGCCCGTCTGCCGTCTAAAGTCTTCTTCCCCGCCGCCGACAGCCATCGCACCCGCAACACCCTTAATGTATCAGCATAGGCCTACACGGCGTCGCAAGAGAGGTGGTACTCTTCCATATGTGCTTAAGTTATTGATCTCACCCGGAAAATAGATCGTAATTTGTTTACTGTACTTTTCTTGTCCGTACCAAATCGTAGTGGCTAGTTGAAAGCAAACATTGGTTGCGAAGTAGCTTTGTTCGGTTTGCACCTTCAGATCCGCCATGGCACGGGCACTATACTCGTAAAGCTTATGGTTTGCCCCCTTTATATTCACTACCATCATCGTAGGTGCTTCGTGTCGTGCTAGCACTGCTCCTCAAGACCTCAACCCAAACCTTACGTGTTCAAATACGAATCTGATATGATGCTCATATCACTAAAATAGAGAACGTTTAATTGGTCACCTAATGTTCCTATATTCGTTTCGAAAAGCATGTGCGCCACCCACTGGTCCAGCTAGTTCCACTTTCCTAATTTTTCTCTTGATGCTTAGGGTTTTCCCCTTTTATCTACTCTACTATGATCTCCGTAGGTGCTTTTTGTCGTACTAGAATTACTCCACCCTTCAAGCTAAACAACACAACACTCAGAATTCGAAAGCTCAGTTGTTCAAATATGATTGTGATATGATACTGATATTAGTTAACCGACACATTTAATTGGTTAGCTAAAGGTCCCACTTAAGTTTCCAAATGCATGTCGTGACATATAGAGAGACAGCATAATTGCATTTCTTTGTCACTTGTTGACCGTACTTTCTTGTCCATACCAAATCTTAGTTGTTATTTTAAAGCAAACATCGGTTGCTAACTACCCTTTGCGCGGTTTGCAGCTTCAGATCTGCCATCCCACTGCCACGGTCAACACTGTACTTATCATGCTTATGTTTTCCCCATTTTATGATGACCACAATCAGCCTACGTGGTTCGTGTCATAATAGCACTGCTCCACCCATCGAGCTAAACAAGCTTAGTTGTACAAATTCATATCTGATATTATTGCTGATATTATTAAAACTGAGAGATGTTTAATTGGTTAGCTAAATGTTCCTAATTTAGTTTCGAAATGCATGTGAGCCACATATGGAGAGACCGGAAAGAATAGTATTTTTTTGTGTGCTCTGGTTCATCATGGGTGGCCAACCGACATTGTATTGAAACACTTGTAATATCTTCAATCTGCTTGCTCTTCTGCTCTTCTTTAAGATGATACTCTTCTCTTGCAGTCGACTGGTCAGGTCGAGTTGTTCTCCCTTAGTATATTTTGAATCTGTCAGGTCAGGTCGACTTGTTCTTCTTTACTATATGTTGAAGCTATCATCTCGAAGTGTCATCACTTATGGAGCTCTCATATTTTGAGGAGTAGGCCACATTATATTAATGCACACAACAAATTACAGCATGCATGGCATATTTTAAAAGAATTGCAGAGATAGCACAAAGGGGTTTACAGGGAGGCAGTATTGGATTAGAATCACTTCTGCATTACAAAGAAAATCTCACTTGTTTTTATGTTTTCATGCATGTGAGATATTGAACATTATCAAAATGAATATGAGAATGGGCGCATGATAGGAATATTGCGGAACGATCCACTGGCTAACAAACTTGGCATGGTGAAGGATGGCCTATCTTATTCACCCATCAAGGTGCTTGCTCTAAATTTGCAAAGTTGTATTGGTCGCACATATTTTGCATCTGACCTCTTGCATTTCTTCTACTTTGTTACACCATTTGCTTAGTTTAAGCACCATATATGAGTATATGCCATAACTATCCATTTTCTGTACCTATTCCATGTGTCGTCACACTATGTTTTTTCAGTCAAATGTTGTTCTTTCGTGATAGATGTCCAAAAGGAAGAGGGTGAATGCAGATCCTCAAGGAGTACAAACTAGGTATTTGGAAAAGGTAGTGGTACCTGTTAAATCAGATAGATCAGCAGCCACAGAAAACACAGGCCCAACTGTACCACACTTTACCCCTACTCTAGTGGCCAAACCCCTATTAGAACTTCTGGGAGCCCAGCGTCATGTACTGTCTATGATATCAATTCAAAATTTGAACTCCTAAATTTCTGCTTGTGCCTTACCTTCTCTCTTGTATGAAAACTAATTTCAGATGAATCTCCTGGCTCAAAGGATCATACGATCTCAAAACAATAATGGGCTCTGCATTGCTCTTGTCAGTACCTCTCTCCCTTTTGTCTTGTAACGATGTACTTAATTAATTGCTATTTGATTATGTATCATCAGTCTGCACCTGAGCTTCATTATCCTCTGTTTCTTCTAATATTATTTGATCTATATTTACTCTTTGCAAAATGTAGAATAATGGCAACGCTTATAAAGAATTTTTTTTGGGGAATTTATTGAATTATCCTTCCATCAACATGGAGAAGGGCTTTGTCCAGCCCGTGTTAACATGTAATGTAAGTTCATCCTTCTCAAGCCTTCAAACTTTGTTCTAGTATAGATTTGGATAGGCATCATTGCCTCCACTGCTGTTTGCTTTGTTGTTTACATCTGATTAGATGTTTGCAACAACTACCAGTTTCAAATTGTAGTTGTAAAAACAAGTTCCTTATGCAGAACAGATCCATTTATTTGCTTATATAATTGTGAAACCTATTACGTGTCTCCTTATTTCTCTTTCAAAGTCGTATCTCTTACGCCAGGCAGAACTTTAGGGAAGATAGTGAGCCAAACCATCTTGAGGACAGCGAGATGATCCCAAGGTCCTGTCTTGATGAAGACAGTGAGTTGAAGCTACTCACCAGCAGGTGTGAGACAACCTCTGTGCAGTCGCTGCCTCAATCAGTTCGACTTCTTCAGTCTCAACTTAAAGCGGAAAGGCTTGCTTCAGCTTAGCTCCGACTTGAAGTCAAAGATGCAATGAAGATGTCAGAGGACTGTCATGCGCACCATCATGCCTTAAATATAGTGTTGATGTATCTATCGTTGACACAACTAAGGTCTACTCAGCTTCTTCAGCTGTTTGGGGGGGCGGGCGACCTGGCCAGGCCTAGTGCCTTCTGAAGTGCTCTCAGTTTTGTTCTTTTGTCGGCGCGTTTATTTGCACTGATGGCGAACTTTGATGCCCAGTGGATGTAATATGTGTGATAGCCGCGATAGCCTAGCGTAAGTTGCTTGCTTATTTATTTCCTTATTGTCTTGTTTATTTGTTTGCTTGTAGTCATTGCAGTTCTTTTTCCGCGGTTTGCTAGTGGCTGCAATAACCTATTTTTTAAAACTATGCCACAATAACCATGGGCTAATATTTACTATAGTGACACTGGGCCTCATACGGGCCGTAGAAACAGTGGGCCTTCTACGGGCTGTAGAAACAATGGGCCTTCTACGGGTCGTATCATCAATGGGCCTTATACGGGCAGTGTGATCGATTGGCCAAACATGGGCCAATAACAGGCCGCATTATGGCCGTAAATGGGCTAGAGTTGGAATCGTCCGTTCATGGGCCGACCATAACGGGCCATCGTTAATAGGCCGTATTTCATGACGCTATGAAACGGCCCAACGTGTTAACGGACCACAAACGGGACGACTGTAACCACGGGCTGAATTTAGCCCATAAGCAGAAAATGATAGTAACGGGCCGTAAGTAAACGAATGCTGGAAATGAGTCCAAGAATAAATGGGCTCTGAGAAGGCCGAAAGATAACATGGGCTAGAAACGGCCCAACGGAATAACGGGCCCTTAATGGGTATAAAGTGATACACTGTTCATTACGGGCCAGTTTCACCACGGGCCGTTAATGGGTGTAAAGTAATACACTGTTCATTATGGGCCAGTTTCGCCACGGGCCGTTAATAGGCCAAGAGTTACATAGGGCCTCATATGGGCCAAAAGACGTCATGGGCCATACATGGCCAGAAGTAAAAATGGGCTGCAATCATATTGGGTGGCCCAGATGACGCTACTGGGCCTAATTCGGATAGGGCGTAACGGGCCTTGGGTTAGCGGGCTGTAAATGGGCTATATGCGAACATGCCGTTAACAGTCTTTACATGGGCCGGCCCGCCACCTTTTGACCAAGTCAAACGGGCCGGCCTTTTCACAGGAGTGGGCCTCTGTTGGGTCATGCCACGTGTCGACGTATCATAGGCGCCTTTTCTCCAATGAGTGGATGACATCTGTCCCAACGGTGAGCCGACACGTGTTTCCTTCAGCCAATGATGATTTTACACATGGAAAATCCCCATTGGCCGGGGCTGTTAACGGGTTATCGGATCCAAAACCCGACCCGATAGCTTAACGGCGTTCCGTTATGGTGGATGCCACGTGTCGGTCACCCTTGACGAAAGCACTTCTGTGACGCACGATTTATCGTCATGGAAGTGGACACTTTCGTGATAATAATTTTGGTAATGTCATGGAACACTTCTACGACAGCACATGTATGACTATCTTGATTCTGTCATAAATTTGTCATGAATGTACATGCGTGACAAAAAACGCGACCTACTGTGACAAACACGTATCATCACGAAAGTGTATTTTTTTGTAGTGGGATGACAAGACAGACATGTCAGGAGATTATGAAAAGTTTGATGAAATTGCTCCATTCACAGTGAATATTGACCCGAGCATCCAGTTAAATGATGAAGATTTTCCATGGCTACGGTGCAAAGGGACACACGCGAAGAAAAAGTTTTCACACCCAAAGATCCGGGATGTGATCGGCTTCACTATCATCACTTTCTTCTGTGTTTCACACTCAGGAGGAAATCTCTGTAATAGTTAGGGTAGTTATGTGTTTTGGCATTTGAAACGCGAAGAAATTTTATGTGCAAACAAATTCTTTCATGCATTTACTAATTTTTTTCAGCTAAATGACCCTGAAATTGAAAAGCATTTTAAATGAACTCAGAAAAGGTTGAAAGTTGGCATGGTATCATAATTTCACCCACATAGCATGTGCAAAAAAGTAGAGAGGGTTACGGCAAAAACTGGATGCACTTCGTGTATAAAATGGACAATCTCTTTCGAAGTATCAGGGTTTCGGACGAAAACTCATCTGTTACAAAAGCATTTCATTTTTTAAATAACCTAAGCATTACCAAATTGAATATAATGATAAAACACAATAATATTAAACATAAGAAAAAAGAATCACTGATTTTTTTTCAAAGTTAAGTTATTCACAAACTAGTGATTCACACAAATTTCAAATAATTCAAAATTTAAACTATTCAAATTTGAAAACTACCGGCACTAACAGAAAGTTTGTAATTTTTTGTACCTAAAGCAAAAATATTCAGAAAGAAACTCTAAATACAACAAAAAACAACTCAAAATAAATAAAACAAAAATAAATAAAGCAAAAAAAATTAAGAAAATAAAAAAGCCCGCCTACTGGGCCAAAACGGCCTGCATACGACTAGAAACACAATCTTTTGTTGTGCCAGGATCCAGGCCCGCAAAGGTCCAGTAGGCCCACAGGACAACACCGAACAGGTAGGCCCGGTAGACCTGCTTAGGAGAGGAGCTCGAGAGAGCTACCGCACTGGGGCTTATAAACAAGTGCGGTAGCCCCTCGACTAGCGAGGTGGGACTAAACTTGCCGCACCTCACTACGCCAGCGCACCCCCTTTAGTATCGGGTGGTGGCTGCAACCGGTACTAAAGAGGGTGTCTTTAGTACCGGTTGGTGCTACGACCCGGTACTAAAGGTGGGCACTTCCCGCCGCTTGGCCTGGCGAAAACAGACCTTTAGTACTGGTTGGTGGCTCCAACCGGTACTAAAGGTCCATCCTATATATACAACACTTGCAAAAAATTCAGTTTCCCTCTCTGTTTCTTCTCTCCGTCAATGACACGCGCCGTCACCGCCCCGGCCGTCCCCGCCCCTCGTCGCCGCCCCGGCCGTCCCCGTCCCCGTCGCCGCGCCGCGCCCCGTCGCCGCGCCCCGCCCGGTTTAACACCAAGAATTCTTGGATTGAACCTAAGAATCAGTCTTCAACTTGAAATCATTGAATCCTCTGTTTTCAGCTAGCCAGGAGCACATCAAATTTCAAAAGAAAAGAGAGCACATAAATTCGCTGTCAGATTGTCAGTACCTTAGCAAGCTGGATCATTCCTGCCATATCGTAACAAATAATGTCCATGAGACGGACGTGAGGATACAACTGAGCACTAACAACGAGCATTTATTGTGTGAGTTAACTAGCTGCCAAGATACAAAAAAGCCACCGTAGTATTCAGCAGGATTGAAATCATCCATCTGTCTCTTGTTACATGATTGCGTGGTTTACAATCAGACCAGAAAAGTTTGTTTACAACCCATACAATATATCGTGTCGCAATACATTAAATACCTTTTACAGGTAGCTAATAATGGCACCAGAAACTAGTACATATAGTAGTACACACCAAACATACATCTCTTGGGCAGCTCAACTGCAGATGAAGCAGGCCACTCACGCTGCATCTTTGCGGGTCTTCTTCATCAGGCGAGCCCGAGTTATAGCCACCCATACATAAACCTCGTCATACAACTTGTCAACAAACTGGAAGTAGGAAATCGCCCAGGTTCTCCTCAGTAACATGGTGCAAAACACCGTCCAAAGGCCGACCACAAACCCTATGCTCATCCCAAGGTAGAGATACGCGATATGATCTGCAACTTCATGGACGACACTTTGCTCTGTGTCAGTAGTACCGGTAGAGCAGTTATTGGAGAGAGGGTGACCGCAGAGACCGGGGTTGCCGATGTAGATATCAATCTGGTTGCCGAGAGTTTGCAGCTGCGGCCCCGATGGTATCGGGCCTGACAAGTTGTTGTATGACAAGTTCAAGGAGCTCAGATAGGTTAGAGCCGACAAACCCGATGGGATTTCACCAGAAAAACTGTTGTAGGATAGGTCGAGGGACTGCAACTGCTTCAGATGATCTATCTTGCTTGGGATTTTGCCGGTGAAATGATTACTTGATAAATTCAAACTGGTGAGCCCAATGAGCAAACTTATCTCCTCTGGAATCTGTCCTGTTAAACTGTTACATGACAGATCAAGATTCACAACTTGGCTGAAGACGCCCAGAGTATAATCACGTGTTTGGCCTTTTGTGATTACTGGCATGCTATCCGCATAAACATAGTCAATCACATCCTTATATTTGACTCTCATTGCTTTCAAGTTTGATAGCAACCATGGTATGCATCCTGATATATTGTTATGGGCCATGTCCAAGTAATAAAGGTTTTCAAGGCAAGTAAGGTTCTTGGGAATATGACCACTGAACATGTTTGATCTCACCGTCAAAATTTCCAATCGTGGCATTTTTTCTGGTAACCACTTTGGCAATATTCCAGAGAACTTATTGTATGAGAGATCAAGGAACATCAATTGTGAGGCACTCTGAAGAAATTTAGGGAATTCACCTGAGAGACCATTGTTGCTCAAGCGTAGACTATACATCCGAGAACCAAACTGATCAGCAGAGTTTGCTCTGGACACTGAAGAACTGTTATCTGACTCCTTCCAACACTGCACAACATCTCCTGTTAATTTGTTTCTTGACAAGTCCAACCGTGCTAGACTAGTCAATTGGCACATAGATGATGGAATGGTGCCTGTAATTTTATTATCTGCCAATGACAACATAAAAATTTGTGGTGCTTTTAGCTCTGCTGGCAATGACCCTGAGAAAGAGTTCGAAGAGAGATCCAAGCTTGTTATATTTAGAGGGAATAGCCGTGGAACTAGACCTGTAAGATTGTTTGACCCCAGATCAATACTGTTGGCTGACATGTGCTGTAGATTTGACGGTAATGAACCACGCAACATGTTTTCTGATGCATCCAAAGCTGAAGCTTGGGAAAATGTCACCCAAAACCAATCAGGAATAACATCATCCAAACTTGTATTTCCAAGAAGAAGATAATCAACGCGAGTTTGCCATCTAAGCCACTCTGGAAAACGGGGGCCTACTGTGCATGACTCTAAATTTATGTGCTTTAGTCTAAATGGAGGAACCCAACTTGGTTCAATATCCATTTTCAAGGAGTTGTCCGACAAGTCCAGGTACTCTAAATTCAATAAGCCTGAAAAATGTTCCTTCACGAGCACACCGTCGAGTTTATTATTGCCAAGACTCAACAATGTCAAGTTACCAAGTGCTCCAACTTCTAGCGGCAGGTTTCCGGTCATAGTCGTATTCCTCATTGACAACTTCTGTAATGTACTCCATGAGCACCATGGCAACCGATCCATGAACTCCCCAATACTCACATCAATGTTGTTATCATCAAAATTCAGCACTTTCAAACTGCACAAGTTTTCTAAGTTGCTCGGTATCAAACCCACAAGATCATTTGCACTAAAATCAATTACTTCAAGGGATGTCATGTTTGCCAATTGTTCAGGAATAGGTCCATGCCACTCACAATGGGAGAGGTGAAGCTCCTTCAGGCTTGTGAGATCCCAGAAGAACCAGTTATGCTCTAGTGTTGCGTCAAATGAGTTGGATGATAGATCAAGGACTTGGAGATGTGTGAGATTTGATTTTGAAGTAGCAGACACTGTGTGGGTAAGGCCGCAATTTGCTAAACGAAGCACTCTTAGAGAAGAAAGCATGTTAACCATGTGAAACCAATCCCGCACAGCAAGGAGGTCCACTCCGCTCATGTCAACATAACTCAACAGTGATAGACGTGACAACCATGCAAGATCTACTGCGTGCAGATCATTGTAACCCCCACTAACATCAAGATATTTCAAATTTGAGAGATTACCGAGTTGGGAAGATATTCTCCCACTGAAACCTGACGACGAGAGATTGAGATACCTTAGCTTCTGCAGAGAGCCCATGAACGCAGGAATGCTTGTGTGGTTGAATTCATTGTAACTCATGTCAAGATACCTCAACTGTTGCAAAGCAGCCAAAGAAGAGCTCATCTCATTTCTCAACAAGCTCAGGCTGTTGGACTTGTACAAACCTTGGAAGGAACTTACTACGTAGTTGTTGCGGAGGTCGAGCTTTACGACATGGCCCGTTCTGCTGCTGCACCGGACTCCCGCCCACTGACAGCAATCTTCACCCTGCCATGACGAGAGACGGCCAGCAGGGTCTAGAAGGCCCGCCTTGAAGGACAGAAGCGCATCCCGCTCCCTGCTGATGCAGGTTCCAGCCCCACCTGATACCCTTGCCTGAGCACCGGAATCAGACGGCTCTGCAAAGAAAATCAACAGGCAAAGTATTGATGCAGCTCCTTGGGCTAGATGCCCAAGCTTAGCAGCCATATTGGTTGGAAGAGGGAGAACAGCTACCGGAAGGGAACGGCAATGGAATGATCACAGAGACTAGCAGATCCCACTCCAGGAACACAGTATACGGTCTATGATAATGGTCTTGGTCTTGGCATGCACAGCTTGACTTTTCTTATTCAGAAGTAGTGGCTGGAGGAATTTCTTATTATTAGCTCAAAAGTTAGGCACCAACCAATGATTAACATGGGACCAGGGCATCACCATTTATATCAAAGGCTAACACAATGGACAGATCAGACTTGAGCCTCCCTTGTTTCCTTTTGTGTTCCTGAGATCAGGAATGGAGTAATTTCCAGACAGTGGGTTAACTACTTTTTAGTGAGCTATCTGACCAGAAATCCACAGGAAAAAAGTATGTTACGCACAAGAGAGAAGGAACCACACAAAAAAAGTGTAATATTCCAATTCAGTATTTCCAACCAAAGTCCTGGGTTGCCTCTAACTTCGCTGAAAAAGGTTCTCTCTAGCTATCAGGTTTAAATCAACAGGGTCAAACATGGCAGCACGCAGCAGAAGTAGCATCCTAATTCGATTTGGCTCATCACTACAAGGCCGTGTCATCACTCATCACACCGTCATGCAATTCACTCAGCAGTAGTAGCATGGATCACCGTTTCTATCAAAGACTCATTCAACGAACATATCGGCTTGAGCCTTCCCTTGCCCCTTTTTGTATTCCTGAGATCAGAAGTGGATGAGCAATTTCCACACAGTTAGTTCATGAATATTTTTTTCCCTAAGCCATGTGACGGGAAATCCACACAAAAAGTACTTCTACACACAACAAAAATGGAACCACACTCAAAGTCCAAATAGTACCATCCTAATTCAACAGGATGAAATATATATGCTAGTGGTGGTAACAGTGCCATCCCAATTCGATTAGGCTGACAGTACAGCGTCGCATCATCACTCGGCAATTATCTAAAACAAAAGAAACACAATCACTATACAAATTCAGCTCTCTGAATCTACAACGTCATAAGGCCTAACTGTCAACTGACTAACTTCAAGGTTAACAGCCAGCCACTAACCGATTTTTCAGTACCATTTACCAGGTCAATACCTCGCACAAACACACACCAGTTCTTCAGAGTCTGAACCCAACTACCCATGTATCACCGCGAACGGAAGAAAAGACATCACACCACAGGAAAAAAGCCCAATCCAACAAACTTTTTCTGAAACTTTTGAGCTGATGTGCGACCTTGCATTGAATCTCAGTCAGCTGCAAGGTGAAACATGCTAGTGACTGTAATAAAATCATACTACTAATTCGATTTGGCTGTCACTCCGTCGCATCATCACTCTGAAATTATCTACTCCCTCCGTCCGGAAATACTTGTCGAAGAAATGCCTAAAAATGGATGTATTTAGAACTAAAACATATCTAGATACATCCATTCCTTCGACGAGTATTTCCGGACGGAGGGAGTACTAAAATGGAAGAAGCCCCATCGCTCCACAACTCAGCACTCTGAATCTACCGCATCATGACTTCATGAGCACTCCTAACTAAAAACTAACTGCAAGGTTGACAGCCAGAAATTTACCAAGTTTCAGTGGAAACACCAGTTCTTCTTCAGAATATGAACCCGAGTATCACCGCGAGTTACCACGCGCGGCATCACATCCCACCTGATTCCGGCGGCCTGCTTCCGGCAACCGCCGTCGCAGGCGCCACCGCTGGACAAGAGCAGCCGGACTAGGACTCTCCAACAGCAGGCGCGGCTGGGGGTGGCGAGCTGAGAGTCCTCGCCGGAGTGGCGCATCCGGAGCAAGGGCGAGCATGGCTTGCTTGCGGCGGCGACGGCGGAAGGCGGAGGCACAAGCTACATCGGCATCGCCCAGTCCAGGCCCACCACTGGGCTCTGGCTGTTGGGTCCAACACAACCCTATTTGTTTTCAATTCTTTTTAAGAACACACATTGTTTTCCCCTCAAAAAATTTAAGAACACATTTGTTTTCAATAAATGAAGCTATAGATTTTTGAAAAGTCAACTTTAAAAACTTTGACCAAGTATGTAGACAAAAGTATTCAGACTTAGAATATCAAATACATATCATTAGATACAACATGAATAGTTTTCTTTTATAGTTTTTTAAAGTTTGACTTTTAAAATTCTATAGAAACTGCATTGTGGAATGAAGGGAGTATTAGATTAACTCCGAGTTTGCATCAAAGTAGTGCAACTTTGCAAGAGTTTAATCTTCGATATCCGAGAATGGAAGCGGCCAAAATATGTTTGATTATTTAACAAAGACACGAAAAGTCTTAGGCAAAGAGGTTGAAAATGTATTGATTCAGTGGAAGAAGACACAGTTCCACCCCGAAAAGAAGGTGGTGGGTTTATAGATCCATAAGTAGAGAAACATGATGAGCTTCTTTTGAAGTAGTATCATCAACGTTTTGTTGGTGTTGCTCCCTTGCTCAAAGTTCATGTGAATTTCTAGAATAAGAATAAGTTCGATGACTCGTCTGGAGGCCATCCCAAAAACTTCAAACGTAAATAGGTAGCATATTTTTATTATTTTGGTGTTCTTTGTATTGACATGACGAGATGACTAGATCAAAAGTTTTCTCGCAAAAAACTCTATACAGTTCTTATTTCTTTGTTCAAAAAAATCATTGTGTATTTCACATAATGCTCGGGGTGTATTTAAAAATAGTGCATCATGCATTATTAAAAAAATGCATCATGTTTTAAATATCATTGAGATTGAAAAGTCAAAATATTTTCTAAAAATTATTTCGTCAAGTACTTAGAAAGTTATGTTACTATATATTTTTAAATGCTCACAGTGTATTAAAAATATCATTGCTTTCATGGTCAAAAAATGTTCATTGCGTTAAAAAATCCATCACGTATAAAAAATTTACATCAAGTATTTCATAAATGTTCACCATGTATTTATTCATCATGTAATAAAACATGTTATCATGTACTCCCTCCGTCCCAAAATAAGTGTCTCAACTTTATACAGCTTGATACACTTATTTTGGGACGGAGGGAGTATTTTATAACATTCACAGTGTATTTTAAAAATGTTCACAGTTTATTATAAAATACTTATGTATGTAAAAGCAAATGTTCATCGCGTGTTTGAAAAATGTTCGGTGCGTGTATAAAAATGTTCATCATGTATTAGAAAAAGTGAGATCATCGTGTATTACAAAAAATGTTTATTTTGCATTAAAGTTGTTTGTCGCATATTTTCCAATAAAGTTTGTTGCGTACACGAAAGCAATTCGGTGTTACGAACTGTTAGCTCAAATTCTGCAAATCACGCAATGCTTTCAAAATTCTCTTTCCAAGTTGGTCAGAGCTGTAGGTACGACGCACGTACTACATGCATTTGTCGATCGGAATCAACTTGCATGGAAGGTGCACTGCAGGCATGCACGTGCCACGAAATCGACTTGGGCACGTACGTGAACCCTAATCGGTCACGCCTCGCGGCCTCGACCAACCCGCGGTAAGTATTTCTACCACGAGCACATCCATGATCCAGCGCTAGTCGTATCTCCTCTCCACCGATCGATCTTTTGCCGCATCTGATCATCGTTATCTTCATTTCTTGTTGGGAGGCAACCCAATAGTTATCTTCATTTCTCCTTTTTCTTTTCTGCTTTTGATTATTGTTCACACAATTAAACTACTGTTATGATTGTTTTCTGTGGTTTAATTAGTGTTTGTGCCAAGGAAAGCCATTGGGATGATTTGGTTGATATTTGATTCAATTGTGTGTAAACATACAGACTTTTCTGGTTAGTCCACAAAAAATCGATAAATCATTGGAACATGATAAAATAGGAAATTCACATGAAGCAATGAACAAGTCAACCCGACCATCAACAAACTCGATAGCATCAAGATTGGGGCATCCAATTCGGCCCCCACGTTCTCCACGCGTTGTCATCTTCATTGTCACCGATGTTTATCACAAAAAAGCAGGGTGCTACGATGTTAAAATGTTTCGTGTTTTCTTAGAGGACAATCCAGCATGGTATACTCCCGTCTTATGCTTTGGCGTTTTTTGTAATGAAAGGCCTTTATTTAAAAACTTCAAAATTCAAACTTTTCTGTTTCAAAAAAAAAAAATCTGAAAATGAATACACATATACCTAGATACATAATGTACATTTGTGCAAATTTTTAGGTCAAAATACAATAAAATGTGAGCTACAAAAAAAGACAAATTTGAGGCTTTTTAGCATATGTACTGTTCATCTTTAAAGTCCATGATTTTTTTTTGCAGCTCGCAAGTCAAGGTATTTCACCCTGAAAATTTTCACACATACACTTTATATCATTGCATACAGGTGTAATTTTTTTCAGATTTTTTAAACTAAAATTTATGAATTTTGATTTTTTTTTCAAAATAAAGAACTTCATGGAGCTCTGTCTTCAAAATGCCCTACTCGACTAAGAGGCTCGTTGTTTATGTCATAGTATCCTTTTGTCTGAAACAAAGACACGTCATTTCAGCAACACCGTGCCCTGAACCTGTCTACAAAAGTCCCTGCATGGTACCTGTACTGCTTAATTTTGGAAGCACGTAGGTGTACCGACATTTGCTCGCATGCACCGCCGCTTAAGCACGCGGCGTCTGACAGTGGCACTGACTAAACTGAACCAATAATAATAGGCTAAATTAGTGATAACATCAGCTTTATTAGGTAGGGTTGTGGGTGATGCATACGCGGAGCATGCATATGGTAAAGCTAAGATTCTGCTGCAGTGGCACGCTAGTCTATTCGGATTATTCTTTTGTACATTTATTCCGTTCCGTTCCATCCGTTCATCGTCCGTCCAGAGAAGAAGAAAAACGGGCGGTAGCGGTAGGCTGTGTCAGAGGGATCGAGGAGAATATGTGCGTGCTTGGAGGCTTCTTCTGACTTGCTAGCTTGTGCTGCCACAGGAATGGAATCATCTTAACAGTTCGTGCCACTATTTTTATCCTTGGGGGTATTTTTACAGGAAGGAATATACATGACTACTTTCATCCCAAATTATAGAGCAACACTTGCGAGTTTTTCTAGTGTGTACACCTACTAACAAAACCAGAGTCAAAGCATATACTCCCTCTGTTCACTTTTATAAGTCAATTCAGACAACTGAATGAGATACTTTGCACCCTGTCTGAAATGTCTTCAAGGCCTTATAAAAGGGAACAGAGGGAGTATCAACTTTTTTCCATTTCCTGCAGCGATGAACTTCCCATTATGATCTCGAAGGGCTGGTCGTCAGATTTGACGGGACCGAAGTGAGACGACGGTGTCGCCGGTGAGGGCTCAGACAAGGACTCGCCGGAGGCGAGGCACCGTAGCGAGGGGGGAGAGAAACCACCGCGGTCAACTTAAGGTCCTATTGTTTCAGTTTCAGTTGACATCAAGTCAGCCATGAATTCGCTTAATTGGCAAAGCTGATTGTCACCGAAGTACACTTGAACTGCATCAAGCAATTGCACTGAAAGTGACCCGGATCCGAATCTAGCTTCATTGGCAGAGCCGATTCCAAATAGTTGTTTGCTTAGAACTTCTGGTTCCTTTGTCTCCTTACGAGAATCTACTGCCTACCGTTTATCCCAAATAGTTAATGGAGTCCCATGGCCGGAGGCCGGAGCCGTGTGTGTACGTCCAGCCGTTCGCTGACGAGAGGGGCTGGCTCGCTGTACCACGACGGCGACGGTGTGGGCCGGCCGCTTTGGTGGCCGTTGGCCATCCAGATGGTCCGTTCAGACCCAGCGAGCGTGATTAATGCAACCTGACCAGCCCAGAGCTAGCCAGGCAGCAGTCATTTGGGTTGGGTACGTACGTACACGAAAACGTATAACGCCAAAGATAGAGAACCGTCTCCCTCGCGTGTATACACAACACAAAAGAAATACTTGTATAATCGTATTTGAAGATAAGTATAAAATAAGGCTATCTAAAGACATACTCTCTCCATCTCTTTTTAGTCTACATGATATCTAAAATTTGTTTAAATTCAAACTTTAGAAAGTTTGACCAACTTTATATGAAAAATGGTCGACATCCACGGTACTGAATCAATATCATTAGATGCATCATAAAATTATTTTTCACACTATATAACTTTAGTATTGTAAATGTTGATATTTCTCTAATATAAATTTGGTCAAGCTTCACCTCGTTTGACTTTAGACAGATCTTGTACGTGAAATAAAAAAGAAATGGAGGGGTACATGTGTGCATACAAATTAAAGAAAACCGCGTCGTCTCATACGTATAGTCGCGTGTACATGTGTTGAGCATGCAGCGATTGCATGCATGGAGAAATTCGGATATACACGCATGGCATGAGGTGCTGACATTATTTATGGTTTCGAGCAAGGAATGGAATAATGGCGGCGTCCAGTGACTGCTGGTGTGTCTCCATCCATTCCAGTCGCAGCGGCCGGAGATGTATGGCGTACCTACGCCGAGTATAAAGCATCCCGGCACCGGCCCATCAGTCACAGCACAAACAGCGCCATCACTCACAGCACAGGGCATCAGACAGACAGGCGCGAACGAAACGGTCGAGGCCGGCCACATACCACACCCCCACGGCGCGCCGCGCGGACATGGATCACCGCCGGAGCCGCCCGCCGTCGGCGGCCCCCGCCGGAGCACTTCTCTGTAAGCAGACGGTCGATCCATCTTAGTAGCCATGAAGAGACCATTTATTACTCGTCAGCTAACCACGCCGGCTCACTTCAATTCTCGCTCTCTGCCTCTCTGCCATCCGCTCATTGATTGCCCTCTGTCTCTCTCTGATGAACCTCGGGCCTTGCGATGGTGGTAGTGATGCTGTCTCCAGCCACGGCGGTGGACGGCTGCCCCGCCGGCGGCGAGCGGGCGAGCAAGCAGCAGGGGAGGAGCGGTCGTCGTCATCACCGGAGGCATGAGGTGGAGGAGCAGCTGTGGGTGTTCGGCGACTCGTACGCGGACACGGGCAACCTGGGGAACCTGGGGCGGGAGCTGACCCACGCCTGGTACGACCCTTACGGCAAGACCTTCCCGCGCCGCCCCGCCGGCCGCTTCTCCGACGGCCGGGTCCTCACCGACTTCGTCGGTAAGTCCACTATAAGCACACTCTGCTCCTCCTTTGCTACTCTTCTCCGTCAATCACCACTAGTAGCAGGCAGTGATCGCTCGCCGGAGCAGACCGGAGTACGGCGACGGCGTGCTAGTTGTGCGGTGCAGTTGTAGGAGTAAACACATGGGCGTGTGCAGTTGGTCGCTGGGCCGTCATCATCCCAAGGACGCTCCAATAGATAGATAGTTGGACGAATTGAAGCTGTCGATGGACGGATGAGTAATTCGCTCGCGCATTCATTCACATATAGATACATCTTTAGGCTGGTGGACGACGACATATCCAGTAACTAATATTCTTCGAAATTACCAGTTGGGTGCAACATGGTATGCCACATGCGTGCGTTGCTTGTCGCCGGCAAAATGGCCGGCGACCGGCCGGATCACAAGCCAGACGCCATTTCCTTCCCCATGCACCTGTACCTTTGTGCCCACGCAGACACACATGGAGGATGCATGGAACTAATAACTCCATCACTCCACGCGCCCACATGCACCTGCATGTACGCCCAACCTCGTGAGTCTGGACTAGTTCCTTCACCTACCACCCTTGTTACGACTGCATGCATATGACACGACATGGTAGTAGTACGGCACATACACACACCATAGGCAGATCCATCCAAGTGCAACTCTTCCGGTCAGAGTCCCAGGGATGGATGGCATGGACGAGCCATGCGTGTCGACTTGTCCGAAGCGCCGGCAGGCCCTTTCACCATCAGATCGGACCGACATTTTTGTTGCAAAGCAAGCAGCTAAAGCTACAACGACGACGACGTAGGGTGGTGGTGCATCACACTCACCTACACCTACACTGCTACCAGCATCAACTGCATGCTAATAACACCTCATCATAATATAAACACAACTATATATAGCGTTGCATATTCCTCAGGCAATGGACGGCGATGCTCTGTTCTGTCAGGATTGATATGCTGGAAATTTGAACATGTACTATGCGGGGAATGAGTAGATCACTAGTAAGCCAGATCTTTCTCGTACTGACTACGTGCTGCCATGTGCGCCATGCACATTATTATTTAGTTTATTTATTTATTTATTTATCACCAAAAGAAAGTCTCAAAAGCTAGTAGCAAATCTGCTAACTACTGATGCCACAACTTGCTACTTCCATTCCGTGTCAGAGAAAGGGACAGTAAGATACTCCCACCTCCAGCCACACCCCCGGCATTTTCCCGGCCTTTCCAGCACAGAAGCTAGATTAATTAGCTGCTACTCCCCCGTCTCAAGATAAGTGTCTCAACCTTACTATAACTTTACACTAAAGTCGGTATAAAGTAGAGACACTTATCGTGGGAAGGAGAGACCCTCCGTTTCAAACTGTGCGTCGGATACTTTCTACTTCGCGTGAGGCCAAATGTGAGGGCGGCGTGAGGACCGACGAGCTCCGGCCACGGCAAGGCCAGGCCGTGGTCAAATGGGAGCTGACGATAGCCGGCGGGAGCGGGTCCGAAACTTGACGGGTGCAGGTCAAGGTGGAGCTATTGATCGGGTTGTGGCTTAGCAGTATGACTTGGGTGGCGGCTAGAACGGCGATGGGGAAGGTTGAGGGGAGGGCAGAGGGGCCGCTGTCGGAGGAAGTAAAATGTGTGTTTTCTATTTTTGGCTGTTGGATGAAGATCTGGTGGTCCTGATGAAAGTGACCGAGTCGGATTAAATTTTCAGGTAACTGACATATAGGCAAATGGTTATACTACACCATGAGATCATTACTAACCTATGTTTCAGATGAGTGTTTTGTACTGTCACCAACATAGTGTTTCTACTTAACTATTTTTGTCTGACGCGGCATATGCATGTACGCGCAGCTTCGGCGCTGGGGATGCGGACGCCGGTGGCCTACAAGGCGCGGTGGCGGGCGTCGCGGGAGGCCCTAGCGCGCGGCATGAACTTTGCCGTCGGCGGCGCCGGCGTGCTCGACACCGGCAACTTCCAGCGCAACATCAGCGCCCAGATCGACCTCTTCCAGGCCATTCACCGCACCCAGCAGCGGGGCTGCGCCAAGCGGACGGCGCTCGTCGTCGTCTCCGGCAACGACTACGCCTACGCCGCCGACAAGGACAACGGCACCAGCGTACGTGGTCACCGTGCAACAACCGCGCTGCTGCTGCCAGATGTCAAGCTACCATCTATGATTGACTGACTGACGGAGTTGCGCTGCTCTCCAAGTGCAGGCGGCGATCGCCTACATCCCGACGGTGGTGCGGGAGCTCCGGGGGCAGCTCCGGCGGCTGGGCGACGAGGCAGGGATGCGGAGGGTGGTGGTGACCAACCTGCACCCCATGGGCTGCACGCCCGTCTTCACCCGCCCGCTCAACTACACCGGCTGCGACCCGCTGGCCAACGCCGGCGCCGCCCAGCACAACGCCGCCCTCTCGTCGGTCCTCGCCACCCTCGACCCCAACAACCGCACCTTCCTCCTCCTCGACGTCCACACCCCCTTCGCCGCCTTCCTCCTCAACGACGACAACAATGGCGGCAATGGCAACAAGAAGTTCAAGAGCACGCTGCGGCCGTGCTGCGAGAGCTTCAGGCCAGACGGCTACTGCGGCGAGGAGGACGAGAACGGCACGCGGCAGTACACCCTCTGCGACGACCCCGGCCGCTACTTCTACTGGGACGACGTGCACCAGACGCAGCTCGCCTGGGCCGCCGTGGCGCGCACCTTCAGGGCCGCCGTCAAGAGCTTCCTCTCCATTTGACCTGACCCGAAGTTCAAACATGAAACGAAGATGGCCATATATGCATGGTTCATTTGGATGCAGCGCCGGCAGTCAGGACTAACCAACACGTAACGTGCCCTTTAGCTTGTACAATGCTAGGTGCTTAGGGAGTTGTTTAGAATAATAAACCGGATTTTTCTTAAGCACCAGTGCCTATTTCTACAGGAGAGACGCCTAATTAAATGTCTACCCTATACAAAATAAGTACTGGTGCTTAAGAAAAATCTGGTTTATTTTTTCAAACATCTCTAGTAAGCACCTTGCATTGTACAAGGCCAAAAGGTAGCAACTGACAAACTGGAGCTAGTTTCTTTACTGTTACAGTTACCACAAAGTGTATAATATTGGATGATTTATTGAAAACATCAATTTCTCTCCTTATCTGCGTCCAGGCGGCCTTAGAGGCTCAAATTTTCCTTAGCGTCAAGCATAAGAAATTCGTTATCAATTTGTCATGGTCGAAAAATCAAGTCTGTCATCGCACCTAATTCGCTTGCATCACAAAAATGCAGAGATAGCGCAAGATGACAAAATTTCAAGCAAAGTGGCATAAATTCCACACACACACACACACACACACACCCACACGCACACCCGCACACACACACCGTTCAAACAGGTACATGTGCAACCTGACTTGTTTTCAAAAAAAGAAACAAGTCACCCTATTTTTGTTTGAAATGAGAGACAAGTCTCCCTTACATTTTAATCATCTCGCAGTCTAAGTTGTGTAGATTTGTTGATGCACCAATTATAATTGATAACCACCTTGACATATCCATTTGCAGCCTCTTTCTTTGGCCCATCAAGTCAAGCATAAAGATTCAATTTACTATGCCATCTGATTAGTTTGCAAAAATGCAGATATGACCACTGTAATTAAGCCAAGACACCATAAAGCCAATGCTCTTCACCGCTCAATTATTCAGTACATTTATATATTTCGCACCATTCTGAACCATGGTGGTCAAAATGTTAATCGATAGCAAATGCAGATAGTGGCATAATCAAGGATGTTTTCTATACATATATTGATGACTCAGTACTGCCTAGCTAGAAAGCTAATTCCATTCCATCTCCATGGATATGCATTCAGCTAGTCTAACACAAACGTATGAAGAAAAATTTGAGTCATGAGAAGAGCAGAACATGAGTCATTTGAGGCTTTTCAAAAAAAAAAAGCATTTTCAAGCCATGAATTATACTACTACTCCCTCTATAAATAAATATAAAAGCGTTTAGATCACTAAAGTAATGATCTAAATGCTCTTATAATTCTTTAGAGTATGTTCCAAGGATGAATACAAGAGCCACCCAACCGGTGGATAGACCTGCTGCTTGGTCTTGGTCTTGTGGTTCACAAACTGCTCTGCTTCGACTAAAAAACAGTGGCCTGACCTATGGATGTACGTATGTTCCAAGTTGCTGCTATTAGTGACCACAAGCCAGGCCGATGGAGGTCACCCACGTCGCGTCACAACGCCCGAGTCAGCCGCGTGCCACGCTTGCCTCCAGTCGCTTCTAGCTTGAGTTGCTCATCTCCTGATTGATTGCATCGCCCGTCCAAATATTCAGATGTGTAGGTGCATCAGAGTTAGGAAAGTAGTACATTTACACGACTTTTAATCTGATCCATGGAATCATGCATACTTATGGTTGTATATGATAATACTGAAGAAAAATATACATGATTTTAGATTATATCAGTAACAATTTCTCCTAACGTTTATTTAGTGGTAACATGACACACTATTAAGTACAATCATCTCATCAGACTACTTCAAACCGGAAACGAGTAGCCTAAACCCATCGATGTGGTGTGCCAGCTGGACCTGACAATTGGGACCCGTCAGGAAGTACACACACAAAATTTCAAACATGGTAAATTGTGGCAACAACTTTGCTAAATGGGGTAAAATGGATGAAATCCTGGTAAATTGGGTAATTAGTGTCACAAATGTCAAAATATGGGGTAAAAGCCGGAATTCACTCTAGAAATTACATATAAATTGAATGAATTACTAGGAAAATTGAAGGTCAAGTGAAACTCGGAGTTGATGCAAATATGTCCCCGTATGACTTGTACTTGGAGTTTGTACATGATTTTGTTATTTTTGTATAGCTTGCATATAAATGTATGTCGACGTGAAGCTTTGCGGACAGGAGTTAACTAAAACAATGACACTTATTATGAAATGGAGGGAGTTGTATATTTTTTTTTGACGTGAATGGCAGGAGCTCTGCCTTTGCATTATAGTAGAAAAGAGTTGTTACAAATTACACATTACATCCCTGACCAACTGGCCATATCATCTATGCAGATAAGATCATCAGGCTAGTGTCACTCTAGTGTCTCTCTGAGGGCTGTCCCCTTCTCATGGCTAACTTGACCATGTTTACCTCATCAGTAATGGACGCGGCCAACTCTAGCGGACCCATTTCTTTGTGCTCGAAGACCCTTCTGTTCCTCTCCTTCCATAAGTTCCACACAATGTAAGCTGCCAACGTCATTTCCTCTTTGTTTCGGTCCTTCGAACCTCGGCCACGTCCGGTGTGCTCCCACCATTCAGATATGGACGTCGCCGTGGCCGCCGTACCGCATAGATCATCTGTTGATCTCCGGAACAAGTCCCAGATCACCTTGGCAAAGGAGCAGTGCAAGGAAAGATGATTCGCTGTTTCCAACTCCTGATCACATAGGCTGCAACGCGCGTTGTGCGGCCACCCCCGCGCCTGCAATCTGTCAGCCGTCCAATTCCGGTCTTGCAACAGCAGCCATAGGTAGGATTTCACTTTCCCCTCCACCATGCCTCTCCATACTCGTGATAGCTCTGGTTTAGGAATCCGAGCAAAGAATTGTGCCTCGTAGGCAGATGTACACGAATATACTCCGTTTGCCGTCAGGTTCCATACAATTTTGTCCTTCCTCGGCACCAGTGTGGCCACCTGTACCTTGCCCCATATCTGAAAGAATTTTGTCAACTGCTCCTCACTGTTCATGCTATGCAGCCCTGTCATCCATTTGCTGTTATGCAGGCCCTGTTTGACCGTCAGTTTTTTAAACCTTGCCAACTTGAACAACTCAGGGGCAGAGACAGAGAATGCCTCGCCATTAAGCCATCTGTCTGTCCAAAAGAGTGCCGTGTTTCCATCCCCTAGCTGAATTTTGGTGCAGCTGGCGAAGAGTTGCTTATCCGTGGAATCACAAGGCGTGTCCTAGCCCTTCCACGGCCCGTCCTCCTCTCCCCATCTAAACCACTCCCAGCGAAGCCTCAATGCCCGGCCAAAGCACTCAATGTTCTTCACCCCCAGGCCACCATATTGTTTTGGTGTGCAAACTTGTCTCCAGTTAACCAAGCTCTTTCCCCCAATGTTTCCATCGTCCGCATCCCAAAGGAAATTCTTCCTAAGTTTGTCCATTTTCTTGATCAGCCACTTGTCCGGCTGGAAGGCCGTTAGATAATAGGTAGCCGTGGCTGTGACCACCGAGTTAATGTACACCAGCCTACCCATACGGTTCATCATCCTCCCCTTTCTGTTAGATAGTCTTCCAGCAATCTTATCAAGCAACGGCTGCAGCTCAACCCTCCTCGGCTTCCGGGTCCCGAGAGGGAGTCCTAGGTACTGACATGGGAAGGCTCCTGGTTCCCCTCCAAAAATGGCGAACAGTGGCTCCATATCTATGTTTGCACAAGCTATTGGGTAGGCCACTGATTTGGTCACGTTTGTCCTTAATCCAGAGGCACAAACAGGGTGAGAATGGCCTGTACAGCGTTAAAATCATCTGCTACCGAGTTAATGAACAAAGCTGCGTCATCGGCATAGAAACTAGATCTGAAGCGCGCTACCGTCGGTCGTAGCCGCGATAGAATGTTTCTCTCTGTCGCCAGCTGAAGCAATCTCTGCAGCGGCTCCATTGCCAGAATGAACAGCAATGGTGACAAAGAATCCCCTTGCCTTAAACCACACCGATGGTGAAACGGCACCCCAGGCACTCCGTTGAGCAGCACACGTGAAGAGGACGATGAGAGCATCAGTGATATCATATCACGCCACCTCTGTCCAAAGCCCATTGCCTCCATCACCTCCAGGAGAAAAGCCCAGCACACGGAGTCAAATGCTTTCGCTATATCCAATTTCAGGAACACCATGGGAGATTTGGCAGTGTGTGCGGCCTTGATCACATTCCGAACGTAGAGGAAATTGTCCTGGATGGATCGACCTCGGATGAAGGCGCTCTGGTTGTGCGTCACTAGCTTGTGGATCACTGGTGCTAATCTGGACGCAAGCATCTTGCTCACCAATTTTGGGATGCTATGTATCAAACAAATGGGTCTGAAGTCAGCCACCTCCTGTGCCCCATCTCTCTTCGGGAGTAGCACCACATTGGCCGTATTCAAAATATTCCAATTCTGCCCTCTCAGGCTTTGCACACAGTTAACCGCAGCTAGTATATCCCCCTTGATAGTGGACCAGCAGTGTTTGAAAAATGCTCCCGTAAATCCATCTGGGCCGGGTGCCTTTTCCCCATGCGAATCATTGATCGCCGCGTGCAGTTCTTGCTCAGTGAAAGCAACCTCCAACTGCTCCAGACTGTCTCTTGGCAGCCCCAGTTCCTCCCAGTTCAGCCCAGCCGATCGCCCATGAGGGGTTCCCATGAGTTCCCGGAATCTGTCCAGCAGCAGCTTCGCCTTACCAGCATGATCAGATACTAGCCCGTCACGCCCCTTTAAAGTTGGAATGTAATTCTTGCGCCTTCTTCCACTAGCTCTTAGGTGGAATAAGCGCGTGCTGGCATCCTCCTCCTTGATCTCTGTCAATCGCGATTTCTGCCTCCACCGCGCCCTGTCGACTGCCGCAAAACCCAACAATTTTGCCTTGAGCATAGCCCGTAAATTCCTCTCCCCCTCTGAAAGCTCTCTTTCCTCCTGCGCCAAGTCCAACATGAAAATGACCTCGTTTGCCACCCCCGAGAGGAAAACCGTGTCCCTCTTTTTGTGCTTGTTCCACTCTTTCAGCGCTCTAGCAGTCCTAGATAGTTTCGTGTGCAGCACCCTGATCAGGTCACCAGATTTGACCTCTTTAGACCAAGCTTGGGTTACAATACCATCAAACTCCGAGCATTTCAGCCAGTGATTCTCAAAACGAAACGCCTTGTAGTGCGCTGTCTCCATTTTCTTGAGGATCAAGGGGCAATGATCAGAAACATTTGTAGAGGCAGGGGACAGCTGATAATGTGGGAAAGCTGCTTCCCACTCATTGGAAACCAACACCCTGTCTATTTTGGTAAGGGTGATGTTCTGTCGTTCATTGGACCATGTAAACCGTCTTCCCAACAGCGGAAAATCGATCAACTCGAGATCCTCGATCATGGCTCTGAACCTGCCCATCAGCCTCAAGTTAATGTTGTTATTGCTCTTCTCACTTGCTTTGTAGATCATGTTGAAATCCCCCAGGAGCATCCATCTTGGGAGCGTGTGTTGCTTGATCATTCGTAACTCTTCCATGAACAACACCTTGTCTCCCTCAGACTGTGGCCCGTAGACCCCAGTAATCGACCACTTGGCTCCATCAGCTCTGCTCATAATTGTGCCCGAAACAGAGTAGTCCCCCGCCGCCAAGGGAGTTGTATATACATCTATATGTTTTTTTTCGAAAAGGATATACATCTATATGTATCTGTGTATTTTTCTTCAGAGTTTTTTACAACCTAAAATTTATTTATATTTGTTTACAAAAACTAAGGGCTTCATGGAGCTCGAGCTCGATTAGCTATTTCTGTTCTTATAGCCCCTCATTACACACATGCACTCATAGTCAGCAGTTAATGAATCTGTGGATGGACGTTGACCACGGCCCATGGGCGTTGCGCGCAGGCTCGATGCACTCCCATGCCGCACTGTTGCACTTGAATCCGGACCCGAAGCCGATCATCCACACGCGGTCACCCTTGCGCATGCGGCCCTTGGCCTCGATGTAGGCCAGCTCGTACCACAGCGAGCTGCTTGACTGTTTCCAAACCGGTGCAGGGTCATGCGTGATGCCTTCACCTGCTCGTCGGAAAGGCTATGGCTCTTCTGCAGAAGTGCTCAAACGCCGTGCGGAACTCGGGGATGTACGGCTTCACTCTCTTGCCGATCACCTTCCGTGCGACCAAGGAGAAGGCGAACATAAGCTGCTCCCTCGCCGGCAGGACGAGTGGGCCCATTGCGGTAATGTTGGCCTTGAGCGAGTCGCCGAAGATGTTCATCAGATCCTTGCTGAGGTTGATCCCCCGGTAGCCCTCTCCGATCCGTCCCCCTCCTGGAACACACACCGGAATGGACTGTCGTCGGCGCTGGTGAGCATGCGCATGGCATGCTTTAGGCGGAACCGGGCCTTTGCCGACGATGTCGACAGCATCGCGGCCGCTCCGCCTATGCGGAAGAGGCAGTTAGGCAGGAGCAGTGCGCGCTCGGTCCCGAAGTAGTAGTTCGGCGTGACGGTCTCCGTAGAGACGACGAGCGCGTGTGCACCCCGGGGAACAACCTGCAGGAGGTTCCGGGCGAGCCCCACGGAGATCATACCGGCGCTACATCCCATGCCGGAGAGGTGCATGCTGCGAACGTCGCTCCGCAACTTGTACTTGTTTATGATTATTGTTAGAACATATCGTTGTAACATCAACTTCTTCCCTCATCTCGTGTTGTAACCAAACTCTTTTACCGCTCCTTGCACGCCAAGGCAAAGGCTTCGGCCTCATCAATATATAAACACACGCGGCTCCCCTCGAGGGAGTAGGAATGCTTCCACGAAATCCTACATGGTCATCAGAGCCACCTCTTCCCATACATCTAGCCACATACCAATACCCTGGATCACACATCATCATCGCCATGTCTTCCTCAGCCGGCGTCGCCCTCAACCTCGGTTCGCCGCCATCAGAGAAGCTTGCAAGAGGGAATTATATCCTCTGGAAGACGCATGTTCTCCCAGCCCTGCGAGGTGCGCAGGTCACAGGGCTCCTGGACAATTCCAACGCCGCTCCGCCCAGGATGGTGGAGATCACAAAGGCGGACAAGACCACGGCCCTAGAGCCGAATCCCCTGCACGGGCCATGGATCGCTAAAGACCAGCAGGTCCTGTCATACCTCCTCAACTCCATGTCTCCAGAGATTCTCGCGCAGGTCGTCGAAAAGGATTCCACCTTCGAGCCTTGGACAACAGTCACAAACGTCTTCGCCTCGCAGTCGCAGTCCCGGATCACCAATCTAAGAATTGCACTCACCAATACCAAAAAGGTACCATGTCAAGCTCAGTGTACATGGCAAAGATGAAGAGCCTTGGGGATGAACTAGCTGCTGCTGTGCGTCCCGTATCTGATCCAGAGATGGTGGATCATATCCTTGCAGGGCTGGACCGCGACTATGACTCTGTGGTGGCGGCAATTGGCGCTGTCAAGGGCACTATCACTACGGACGATCTCTTCGCGCAAATATCTGCCTTCGATCAACGGATGGAGATGCTAGGTGACTCATCCTCAGATGGTTTTCATTCGTCTGCAAACGCGGTCTACAGAGGCCGTGGTCAGTCCCGCGACAGGTCTCGCGGGCGAGGAGGCAGGGGCGCGGCCGTGGTGATCGTGGTGACCGCCGGCCCTCTCCTGCCAATGGAGGCGGCGGCTTCAGGGGACATCCTCGACAGCAACAACAACAACAACAACAACAACAACAACAACAACAACAGGTGCGGGAGCAGCAGCATGACTATCCTGAATGTCAGATTTGCTACAGACATCATCCCGGAGGTGCACGTGTTTGCTGGTGGCGCTATGAAGAAAATGATCAAGAAGAGAAGGAGGCGCATGCTATCTCCTATGGCGTGGACATCAACTGGTACGCCGAGAGTGCAACAACAAATCATATCACAGGAGAACTTGACAAGTTGACAATGTGGGAGAAATACAATGGAGGCGACCAAATTTGCACGGCAAACGATTCTGGTATGAATATCACACATAGTAGTAGTTCAATTGTTAAAAACCCCATGAAAAATTTGCACTTGAAAGATGTCTTGCATGTTCCTCAAACATCCAAAAATCATGTTTCCGTTCATAGATTCACTCTTGATAACAATGTTCTTATAGAATTCTATCTTTATCTTTTCTTGGTTAAGGACTTGAGAACAAGGAGAATCATTCTCAGAGAACGGTTCGTGGGAGGACTCTACCCACTCATATCATCATCATCTTCTTCCTGGTCCAATAAGCAAGCAAACATTGTCACCAAGCTATCATCATCAAAGTGGCATAGTCGTTTAGGTCATCCATCTTCAATCATAGTTAAATATGTTCTTAGCAAAAATAATCTCTCCTATGAGAATAATATTGAGTCAGTTTGTGATCCGTGTCAACAAGCAAAAAGTCATCAATTACCTTATCCCATCTCTACTTGTGTGTCTACTGCTCCCCTCCAACTTGTATTTTCAGATGTATGGGGGCCAGCTCCAACTTCAGTTGGTAGATTTTCTTACTATGTAAGCATTATTGATGATTTTAGTAAATTTACTTATTGAAGAAACGGTCTGATGTGTTCCAAGTCTTTATCAATTTCCAAAATCTTGTTGAACGCAAACTGAACTCCAAGATTATTGCTGTGCAAACTGACTGGGGTGGTGAGTATGAAAAACTAAACTCTTTCTTCCAAAAGCTTGGAATATCACATCATGCTTCTTGTCCTCATGCTCACCAACAAAACGGATCTACTGAAAAAAGCACCGTCACATAGTTGATATGGGGCTAGCATTGCTAGCAAATGCATCCATGCCACTTAAATTCTGGGATGAAGCATTTTTAACTGCCACATATCTTATCAATTTGCTTCCAGGTAAAGTTATCAAACTTGAAACACCCATTACACGACTTCTTGGTGTCCCACCTAGTTACACATCTCTTCGTATTTTTGGATGTGCGTGTTGGCCCAATCTTAGACCCTAAAACACACGCAAACTCGCTTTCCGCTCCAAAAGGTGTGTCTTTTTAGGCTATAGCCCCATGCATAAAGGGGTCAAATGTCTTGATGTTCCTACTGATAGGGTCTATATATCCAGAGATGTTGTTTTTGATGAGTCTGTGTTTCCCTTTGCCTCTCTTCATCCCAATGCCGGTGCACTTCTCCACAAGGAAATTCTTCTTCTCCCTTCACATGTTCAATCTTTTGATCATGGGGCGACGATTGTACTAATCAATGTGATGATATTTCTGCTGGTACTGGTTCTTCTCTATTGCCTGTGCATGTCCCTGGAGAAAACGGTGCTCAAAATGATCAAAATTTCGAAAATATAGCTCAATTTGACCCTATATTGCATGCTGAAGAAGAAGTCGAACCTGGCGTGAATAACGAGGGCGATCCGACGGCGCCTGGAACTCTAGTGCACGTTTAATCCTCGGATCGCGCGAGCAAATCTCCCTCGGATTGCGCTCCTGTCAGCTCCAGCGCAGACCCGCGGTTGGGCCACTCCCGCGCCTCCACATCTGCACCAGGCAGGACCAGCAGGGGGGCCGGATCCCCCTCGCCCCGCGTGTGCCTGCACTCGTGGCAGGGCAGCGGATCTTCTACGTCGGCTCGGTCGGATGGAACCCATGTGTGTATAGAGGAGGCTGCCACACCAGCAACTACATGATCTCCTGTGCATCAGATGACAGATTCGGCCGCTGTGTCACATGCAGATTCTGATGGATCTTCTGTGGCGAGCATTCCAGCAGTCCAGCCAACGGCTTCTTCACGAGTTATGACTCGGCTACAGAAAGGTATACGAAATCCTAAAATAAGAAAAGATGGGACTATAACATATGTGATGTTGTGTATTTCAGGAGAGCCAACAACATTGAGTAGTGCACTTGATGATCCTAAATGGAAGAAAGCAATGGATGAGGAATATTCAGCACTTATGAGGAACAAAACCTGGCATCTTGTACCAGATCAGAAAGGTAAAAATATCATTGATTGCAAATGGGTATACAGAATAAAAAAGAAGGCAGATGGTTCCATTGACAATTATAAGGCACGTCTAGTTGCAAAGGGCTTTAAACAACGTTATGGCATTGATTATGAGGACACCTACAGTCCTATTGTGAAAGCTGCAACCATCAGACTTGTGTTGGCCATTGTTGTATCTAGGGGATGGAGTTTAAGACAACTAGATGTACAAAATGCGTTTTTGCATGGAGTTCTGGAAGAGGAAGTGTTTATGAGGCAGCCACCTGGTTATGAGAGTAAGAAGCTACCACATTGTGTTTGCAAGCTTGACAAAGCACTCTATGGTCTAAAACAAGCACCCAGAGCATGGTACTCCAGATTGAGCTTACAGTTGAAATATCTTGGCTTCTTTGCTTTCAAGGCTGATACATCCTTGTTCATTTATAACAAAGCAGGGGTGGTTATTTTTGTGCTTATATATGTTGATGATATCATAGTTGCAAGTTTTTGACAGAATGCTACTAATGCTCTCCTACATGATTTGAGCTCAAAATTTGCCTTGAAGGATCTAGGTGATTTGCATTTCTTCCTAGGTATTGAAGTCAAGAAAACTCAAGATGGCATTATGTTGAATCAGGAAAAATACATTGTTGAGCTTCTGTCTCGCATGGGAATGAAGAATTGCAAGCCAGTGCCTACACATTTGTCTTCCTCAGAAAAGCTCTCAGCATATGAAGGTTGGCCACTTCAAGATGAGGAGAGCACAAGGTATAGGAGTACTGTGGGAGCATTACAGTATCTAACTCTCACACGTCCAGATATTTCATTTGTTGTCAACAAGGTTTGTCAATATCTACATGCACCTACTTCTGCATATTGGTCAGCTGTCAAGTGAATTGTAAGATATGTGAAACATACTATGGGAATAGGACTTCATTTCAAACGGTCTAATTCCTCTCTTGTGAGTGCATTTTCTGATGTTGACTGGGCAGGATGTAGTGATGACAGAAGATCAAGTGGAGGCTTTGCACTGTTTTTTGGGTCTAATCTTATTTCTTGGAGTGCTAGAAAGCAAGCCACTATGTCAAGGTCAAGCATAGGAGCTGAATACAAGTCTCTAGCAAATGCAACTGCTGAAATCATTTACGTTGAATCACTTGTTGAGGATTTGGGGATCAAGAAAAATTGTATCTCATGTTTATGGTGTGATAACTTAGGAGCAACATATTTGTCTGCAAATCCAGTGTTTCATGCACGAACAAAGCACATAGAAATTGATTTTCACATTGTGCGAGAGAGAGTTGCAGCCAAGAAACTCGAGATACGGTTTATTCCCTCCAAGGATCAAGTGGCCGATGGCTTTACAAATGCGTTACCAGCGAGATCATTTGAAAAGTTCAAGAGTAGTCATAATTTGAGATAGTTGGGAATAAGGGAGGGTTTTAGAACATATCGTTGTAACCTCAACTTCTTCCCTCATCTCGTGTTGTAACCAAACTCTTGTACCGCTCCTTGCACGCCTAGGCAAAAGCTTCGGACTCATCAATATATAAACGCATGCGCCTCCTCTCGAGGGAGTAGGAACGCTTCCACGAAATCCTACAATTATATCCACCAAAGAGTAGTACAGAACAAGCTGCAGTTGACGATGAGTATGTCAATGGCGTCTGGGGCGATGCTGGTCTTGGCGAGCAGGGCGTCGATGGCTGAGAAAGCCACAAGCTCGAACTCAGCACGGGCGACATCGACGGTGCAATATTTGTGCGTCCCAACGTAGTGGTGCGCCCGGGTCAGACAGGTGTCCTCCCCGATCCCTGAGCGCTCCAATGAGCGCTCCAACAACAGTGTCATGAACCGGATGCTGCGCTCGTTGAGCTGGGGATGTTGTTTCGCGTGCTTCAGAAATGTGGCAAAGGGGACGCGGCTGTTAGACGGGGTACGGAAGCCGGCGTAGTTGATGAGGTACACCGCGCACGGACGTAGAATGAGGTAGACGATGGCCGCTACGGCCGGGAAGAAACAGGCCAAAAACAGGTGCACTGGGTTAGGCTCACAAAGTCGGCTGGCCAGCTCCTCCGCCCCCAAGCGCGCCATCGCCATAAGGCCGGCAGGGGCGACGGGCACGGTGACCATAGGGATGGATCATCGCATATTTCTAATCTTCAAGCGCATTGCATCCATCTTAATTTTGTGATCATCGACGACATCGATAGTATACAAATCTAATTTCATCTTCTCATCTTCAATTCTTTTTAATTTTTCTTTCAAATACTTATTTTTTTTTCAACTAAATTTAACTTCTCCACAAGAGGGTCGGTTGCAATTTCCGGTTCACATACCTCCTAGATAAAAATATCTATGTCAACTTCATGTGCATAATTTTCATAAACACGAAATGCAACAAATAGTTATAAAAGATATTATACCACATCCGGACCATAAACCGGACGAGGGCTGACGGGGACGGATATCGAAACCATGGCACTATGCATAACAAACAACCATACAAGTAAGAAAATATACAAGCAACTATCTAAATCATACAAGTAAGATATTTTTTTTCACAAAAAGAATAAGAACAAGAGCCTCACCAAGGTGGTGCCGGCGACGGGCCAGCGCGGGCGATTGACGACGGTGAGGACGGGGACGGGAAGGCACCAAATAAACCACACCTAAATAATTTGAGCTCAAATGAACTAAGAAGTTAATTTGAGCTCATATGAACTACTCCCTCTGTCCGGAAATACTTGTCATCAAAATGAATAAAAGGGGGTGTATCTAGACGTATTTTAGTTCGAGAACATCACTTTTTATCCATTTTGATGACAAGTATTTTCGGACGGAGGGAGTAAGAAGTTAATTTGAGCTCAAACTGCATATAAATGAAATAAATTCCCACATAATTACTTCCAAACTAAACCCACAAATGACTATAGTTATAGAGCATTGCACGAGCTAAACTAGCAATGAGAGATGAAAGGACAAAGTTGCTAACTTTTTAGAACACATGGATAGATGGGGTGCCTCAAACTTGACAAATCTTGACAAATCTTGACAAAAATGGAGGATGAGCTCGAGCTAGGAGAAGAAAACAGAGAGGAGAGAAAGGAGAAAACAAAGAGGATGAGCTCGAGCTTGGTCTGGACGAAACATGGGTTTATATAGGGACATCTATATTCCCGGTTGGTGATACAAGCCGGGACTAAAGGTCCACCTCTAGTCCTGATGGGTGATACCAACCGGGACTAAAGGGGCTCGCGGGGGCCCCAGCCTGACGCCAGCCTGCCACCACCCCTTTAGTTCCGGTTGGTATTAATAACTGGGACTAGAGGTCACAAATAAACCGGGACTAATGGTGGCCGTGCCCGCGTCCGATTCTAGCCGTTGGGACCGAGAATAATGATTACATTAGTCTCGGGTCCAAACCACGCCGGGACTAATGCTCCGGACGAAAGGCTTGTTTCTACTAGTGTATCATGTTCGCTCGGTAGCTTCACGATGGAAAGATTTCCCTCTCAAAAGGCGACACACTCCAAGAGTAATTTACTCAGTCCTCAGGCCATAAATAAGCATCTTATATAAACTTTGTAAGAGGTGTAATATGGGATACATATCCACGCCGCTACTAATACAAATTCAGAGTGCAAGTCTCTTAGAATTGATATTAATACTCCTGCAAAAAAAGTATTGATATTAATACATTTATAGTGAAAAATTATATGCCTAAAATTTGTTATTTTTTTCAGGGGAAAAATTATTTGCACCAATTATCTTGAAGATGATGGCATATCTTAATTCTTAAAAGACATAGTTTGGATGGGAGAAAGTACTCCCTCCGGTCCATTTTACTCTGCGTATTTATAATAAAAATATCAACATCTACAATACTAAATATATGTACTACGAAAGTACATTTCATAACGAATCTAACAATATTAATATGGCAACGTGAATGTTGACATTTTTTTAATATGTTTGGTTAAAATAGTGATAGTTTGACTTTGAACAAAAGTTATATGCAAATTTAAAAGGACCGGAGTGAGTATCATCTTGAAGACTAAACCACTTGCTTGTACACAGCATGGAGGGAAAGATAGACAACTTTGACAGAGTAAACTTATCATCTCTGTCTAGTACTTACTTCCGTCTAGCTAGCTAAGTCCCGAGCCGACCCAATAAATCATCAGTTGGGAGATGAATGTAAGAATCCGTTAGAATGTGGATTCATGGCACGTCAGTGCGGGGCACTCAGGACCCTGGTGTGCGTTTTTTAAATTAAGTTCTGTGCTCATATTCGTATTTCTCGCGACCAACACTTCCAATTAAGATTCATTTTAAATATATTTTGACGAATATCGGAAACATATGGTAAGGTTTAGTGCTTGGAACTTAGTACGAGTGACCGATAAAAATACATTATTTTATGTCTATGACCGACAGAAAAAAATGCTTGAAACTTTATCTCTAAAACTGGTTAAAACTTAGCATTTTAAATGCAAAAAACACAATTTTGAAATGTTGAAACTTAAAACTTACTGTACCATAATGCGGGATTAAACTACTATGTGAATTGCAAAGCCAATTCAAAGTTTGCATATTAAAAATATTCATGGAATTGAACAAAATTTTGCTAATCCCAAAATTGTCCATGAATAGAAAACATCCTAAAAGTTCAAAACTTGTTCGTGAATTATAAAATAGTTTATTCATTCATAACATGTTCGTTTATTCAAACAATGATCATGCATTCAGAAGATGTTTGTTAAATAAAAAAATCTTGAATTTCATAATTGTTCTACCAGTTTCCAGAACATTGTTGGTCTAGTCTAGAAATATTCGCCGATTCAAGAAAATTGTAAAAAAATCGAACGAATGCCAAATTCTCGTGATTACTTATAACAAGACTTCTTCCATGTCCCAAGAACAAACGCAAATACTCACAAATCATATTCATGTTCAAGATTAGTGGGGTTTTGAATAGCATTAAGGATCTGAACATGTAATTATTTGACCAAATAAACCAACTAGCATGAACTACAAGATGTAATCAACACTACTAACAACCCACAGGTACCAATATGAGGTTTTGAGGCAAAGATTAAATACAAGAGATAAACTAGGTTTGAGATGAGATGGTGCTGATGAAGATATTGATAAAGATTGGTCCTTCCATGATGAGAGGAACATTGGTGATGTCGATGGCTTCGATTGTCCCCTTCCGGAGGGAAGTATCCCTAGCAGAATCACCCTGCTTGAGGGCAAAACTACTCATGACCAAGTTCCGCCTCGAGATGGCGGTGCTTCGTCCCGAAAGTCCTCTCTTTAAGGTTTTTAGGAAAAATGACTTCATATAGCAGAACGAGGGGGCCAAAGACCAGCATTGGGCCCCACAAGGCATTAGGGCGCGCCTAGGGGTGATCGTGTCCTGTTGCCTTGTGGGCGACTGGTAGGCCCCTTCTGGTATATATTTGTTCCACTATTTTTCATATATTCAATAAAAATTCTTCATAAAGTTTCATATCATTTGGAGCTCCGTAGAATAGGTATCTCTGCTGTAACTTTTTAGGTCCAAAATTCAAACTGCCGATAATCTCCATCTCCATGTAAATCTTGCAAATTAAGAGACAAAATGCAATAGAATTGCATCTTAAAGTGCAATAATGACTCAAAAACATTATAAATAATAGAAGAAAAACATAATGCAAAATGAACGTATTAGTGAGCACCGGTACTCGCGCGGTGGTGGGGTTTTGGAACCTCATGATCACCCTCTGCAATCTGAACATAGTCACAACCGCAGAGCTAATCGAAGTGTGTTGAATCGCATAGTCTACCTCCGTTTCATCATGGTATCAGATACCGCCGACCAGATCAATCCCTTTGCTCAGGTCGTTAATCCTGCTTCCGCCCCTATGGGCGACACCTCTAACACTTGTCCCTTCCCTGTTGCTGACTGTTCTGGCGCTCAGCCGCTCACAAAGTCACAACACCACCTCTAGCAGCCCTCTTCCTTGCCGTCCTTGTTGCTGCCGCCGCACCTGCACCGCTCGTGTCCCCTCTCCCCTCGTAGGTTCTCCAGACGATCGATATCCGCCGTCATGTCCCGTTCACCCTCGACTTCCTCGCCAGCAGCCACGCATAGTGGCGCCGCCACTTTGACACGACGATTGGCATGTTCGGTCTTTGCGACCATGTCGGCCGGCACAGGCAAAACTAAAATGGAGGAACACGTCAGACAACAGACGAATAATATAGCCGCCGAGGTTGGCCAGCGAAATGTACAGTGTCGGCATCACCACCGCCATGTTGTTGCATGGTTAGCTGTGCCCCCACGCTACCTTCTGTTCCTCCGGCTTATATATGCAACGTACAATATAGTATTTATTAGTTTTCAAGGTACTTTTTCCGTCCCATAAAATAAGATGTTTTTTGGCACTGCACTAGTGTCAAAAAACGTCATGCATTAGGGGACAGCGGGAGTAGTTGCTACTGCATTCTATAAGACCTCTCCCAATGCAAAGGTGCTTAGATGGGGTGCTAAATACATTAAATACCTTAGCAACTCAAGTCCCCAATGCATAGGTGCTTAACTTGCTGTTGCTAAGCACACTTTATTTAATGAGTTAGCACCTAAAGTCTTTCATGCATTGGCCAAATTGTTTCATTTAAGTGGTTTGCCTAGGTTCTCGCGCTTGGCATTGGTTCTTCCTGGGGTCACCAAAGTACTCTCTTCCCTCTTTAAATGTTGTGCCATGTCACTTTTTGGCTTATGTGGCATGCTTAGCACCTGTCCACGGTGGAGCACTGGGAAGGGCCTAAAGTGTATTGATATCTCTCTATGTAGAGACTAGGGAGAGAGACACACACACGTCCGCGATTAAGTGCGTACTGGGTGGTTCGGTTTCCCCAGATAATGAAGTTGCTTATTATCTACTCCCTCCGTCCGGGTTTATTAGGCCTCTCAGCATCACAAGCATGTCCCTTTTTATAAGGCCTTGCTTTGGAAAGGTGCATGCATGCAACCATTTCATTGGTTGTATTGAAAACCATTGTTGTTGGTGCCATGACTGGGAAATTAATTTACTTCATGCATATTTCTTCATTGGCTGCATGCATGTGAGAGAGTGCATTGGGAGTGGAATGGAAGAATTAATGTGAGCAATTTACTATGTGTCTTGGTTTAAGAGAAGTTGTTTTTAGGCCTAATAAACCCGGACGGAGGGAGTAGGAGTATATTAAAGTGAACGTAGACATAAAACAACCAACGATATCTGCTTTACTAAAGAGGAAATTAATTGCACCAATACACACTGAGAGCGACTTTACCAAAATAACATCTACTCATAAATTCTAAACAAAATTGCTATTTGTACGCATAAATTCTTGAAAAAGTTATGTACTGTGAGGGAAGCACCAATGGCCTTGAGCCCTTGAGAGAAAACGCGGAAATAATCGACAGTTAATTGAACTAGAGCATAAACAACCCCCGCCCCCACCCCCACCCCCTCTCATTTTCCCTCTAATAAGTACTCCCTCTGTTCCAAAATAGATGACTCAACTTTGTAATAAAGTTAGTATAAAGTTGAGTCATCTATTTTAGAATGGAGGGAGTACGTACTAAGCCTGCCGATGATACGTCCTAATCGTGTCTATTAGTTTTGAAGTTTACGTGTCGATTTCTTATCATCTTATGCAGTATTTTTGTATGGATAATCTACTATGGTCGCAAAATGGACAAATTCTCATTTTCTCTTTGGTGTCTAGAAATTACATGAAATTGAATGAATTATTAGGAAAACTGAAGGTCTAGTGAAATTCGGACTTGATTGAAATGTTTTCCCGCAGGACTAATTCTTTGAGTTTGGACGTAAGTTTGGAAGTGATTTTGTTATTTTTGTATACTCTCTTGCCGGTCAGGGAGTAGCTCGCATATAAATGTATGCCGCCATAAAACTTTGTGGACAGTTTTGAACTACAACAACTTATTATGAAACAGAGGGAGTAGTATATATACATCCATGTGTATGTGTGTATTTTTCTTCAGAATTTTTAGAAACTATTTAATTTTTAAATTAAGGGCTTCATGAAGCTCAAGCTCCATTAGCAATTTCTGTTCTTATAACCCCTTAGAGCATGGTTAATAATATAGCCAACAACTGGCTATATGAAGTTGCCATGTCACATATAGTCAATCTTATAGCCAACATGTATAGTAGCTAGTTACTACACTTTCACAATGTCTCTTGGAGTCTGTGTTGCAGCCGGTTGTTAATCTACAGCCGCTTTCCTTCTCTCTCCTCTTCTCTCTCATCCAACTCACCACATATATAATTGTTTAATCCTTATAGCCCGCTGACTTTAACTTACTACTTGCTCTTATTACACATGCACTCGTAGCCAGCAGTTAATGCTTCAGAACATCAGGAACATCCACCGGATATCTGTGGATGGACGTTGCCCACGGCCCATGGGCGTTGCGCGCAGGCTCGATGCACTCCCACGCCGCACTGTTGCACTTGAATCCAGATCCGAAGCCGATCATCCACACGCGGTCGCCCCTGCGCATGCGGCCCTTGGCCTCGATGTAGGCCAGCTCGTACCACAGCGAGCTGCTTGACGTGTTTCCAAACCGGTGCAGCGTCATCCGTGATGCCTCCACCTGCTCGTCGGAAAGGCTCAGGCTCTTCTGCAGCTCGTCGATGACCGCGCGGCCACCGGCATGGATGCAGAAGTGCTCAAACGCCGTGCGGAAGTCGGGGATGTACGGCTTCACTCTCTTGCCGATCACCTTCCGTGCGATGAAGGAGAAGGCGAACGTAAGCTGTTCTCTGGCCGGCAGGACGAGTGGGCCCATTGCAGTGATGTTGGCCTTCAGGGAGTCGCCGGCGATGTTCATCAGATCCTTGTTGAGGTTGATCCCCCGGTAGCCCTCTCCGTCCTCCTCCTGAAACACACACCGGAACGAACTGTCATGGGCGCCGGTGAGCGTGCGCACGACATGCTTTAGGCGGAACCGGGCCTTTGCTGACGATGTCGACAGCAGCGCGGCCGCCCCGCCTATGCGGAAGAGGCAGTTGGGCAGGAGCATCGCGCGCTCGGTCCCGAAGTAGTAGTTCGGCGTGACGGTCTCCGTAGAGATGACGAGCGCGTGTGCGCCCCGGGGAGCAACCTGCAGGAGGTTCCGGGCAAGCCCCACGGAGATCATACCGGCGCTACATCCCATGCCGGAGAGGTGCATGCTGCGGACGTCGCTCCGCAGCTTGTACTTGTTTATGATTATGTCGACCAAAGACGGAGTGGGACAGAACAAGCTGCAGTTGACGATGAGTATGTCGATGGCGTCCGGGGCGATGCCGGTCTTGGCGAGCAGGTCGTCGATGGCTGAGAAAGCCACGAGACCGAACTCGGCGCGGGCGGCATCAACGGTGCAATATTTGTGGGTCCCGATGTAGTGGTGTGTCGGGGGCAGGCAGGTCTCGTTCCCGAGCCCTGAGCGCTCCAGCAACCGCGTCATGAACCGGATGCTGCGCTCGTTGAACTCGGGCAGTTGTCTGGCGTGCTCCAGAAATGTGGCGAAGGGTACCCGGCAGTTAGACGGGGTACGGAAGCCGGCATAGTCGACGAGGTACACCGCGCGCGGACGCAGCATGAGGTAGACGATGGCCGCTGCGGCCGGGAAGAAACAGGTCAAAAAGAGGTGCACTCGGTTGAGCTCAGAGACTCGGCTGGCCAGCTCCTCCGCCCCGAATCGCACCATCGCGATAAGGCCGGCAGCGGCGACGGGCACGGTGACCATAGGGATGGAATTGTCCACGGCGCGCTGGTACTGATGATGGTGTGACCGTATGAGTGAGGGGCTGGGCTGGGAACTTAAAGCCAAACTTCGGCCATATCATCATCATTTATCTGCCAACCATTTACTACACTTCACACATGTCAGTTAGGCAGCCGGGCTGCTATAAATTTCTTGTCGTATATCAGTTACTAGTAGTTAGGTTAAAGTTGGATAGTCCATCTGTTGTTCCTACTGTATTAATCGATCAATAATCCTACATCTACATAAACCCGCTACCAAGACTTACATAACCTGCCTGTCTAATCTTCTCGCGCCCCCTGATTTTCAAGGGTGCGCCCCTTCCCACACTAATAACAGATTTAATACCCACCAGTAGTGCGGGACACCGCGCTACTAATAAGGCGCTAAAACTATTACTTAGCAGTAGCGCATGCGTACACGCATTATTGCTAAGACACATAGCCGCAGCGTTTGTTCTTTCCCGCGCTGCTGCTAATCTAGCTAGTAGCATTGTATTTACTATCCATCGCTACTAGTATTTTTTTATTTTATATTTTAAGTGTATTTATATGCCGTTATACAAATTTTGGTACAATACCAATTATGAGGTTTATACCATTATGTCCATGACAGTGTATTAAATGAAAGTGGATTAGGTTCAAATGGAGGCAATATGTGGTGCATGTCAAAGGTATACTACTAATCCAAACTTGATCTAGTTTGGACTAGTAGTACTTTCGATGTGCACCACATGTTGCATCCACTTGAATCTAATCTGCCAGCACACGCTATTTAATCATCATCATAGTCATTATCACCAACAGTAGTTATTTAATCATCATAGTCATAGTGTAGCATATCATCATTTTCAAACTCATTCTAGCTAGCTAATCACCACCAACACTAGTTGCAGTAGCTATCTAATCACCACCAACACTAGCTAATAATAATCATCATAGTCATTACCACCAACACTAGCTATTTAATCATCATAGTCATAGTGTAGCACATCATCATCTTCAAACTCATTTCTAGCTAGCTAATCACTCATGTTACTCTCTCTCAGGTAAAATAACATAAAACATGTGTAGCACTCCTGCTTCATCAAGTTGGAGCATGCAGATGAACCTGTCTCCTAATCGTGGGTTGCACTTCTGATTGTGGCCCCCTATTACTTCTCTGCTCGTTCACAATTTTGCTCCAGCCTTTCACTATTAAGCATTCCTCGCTATAGAAATCCCGAATGCACTAAAGTGCATTGTAGGATATCTTGGCCGTAAGCTAACAATTCTCATGCGACCTTTAGTCTCGATCCAATGAGGCACAAAATTCATCGGGAGTCCTTGTTAAAGAACATCGTATAGTAACATACTTAGCAATGAAGTTTAGCTTAAAAAATAATTTATGCAAAAGATGCACTGAGGACAAATAATAAAAATCTTACCATCTTTCCTAAATAGATGTGACCGTAGTTCAGTACGAACACTATTGGTCGCACAACATTCATCGGGAGTCCCTGTTAAATAACATCATATAGTAACATACTTAGCAATGAAGTTTAGCTTAAAAAATAATTTATGCAAAAGATGCACTGATGACAAATAGTAAAAATCTTATCATCTTTCCTAAATAGATGTGACCGTAGTTCAGTACGAACACTATTGGTCGCACGTTTTGAGTACTAAAAATTTTAAGTCCAGAAAAATAATTTGTCTTGACAGCATGAAGATCGTCAAGCCATGAAACATAATGACTTATCTGCTCGTAGTTTAGTTCAGCTCCGGGACAGTAGTATGTCATGTCTATCAAGCGTTGGACATGTTTGCTTGAATGGAAATAAGCTGTCAATAAAAATTAATTGTCAATTATTTTTGAATAAACAATATCAAGACATAAATATGGTTGAGAAACTCACATAATGGTATAACTGGAGGCGTCTGCACATCGACTCAGATGTCGATATTACCTTCAATATCATCTTCCGGACGAATATCAAAGGTGATAACCATATCAGGCTCAAATGCATAAGTCTTGCATAGTGCTTGCCAAGTTTTGCATCCAAAATAGGTATAGGTGTCTGCGTTGTATAATTTTGCATGGAAAATACAACCATGCTCGGTCTTCAAGTAAGCTCTCTTTACCTCCATAGTAGTTTTCATAGGAATGAAACCTATCTCATCCAAGAAAAAAACTCTTGCATGGCAGGGGATACACTAGTAGAATAGTAAAAAAATTAAATTATAAGTTGAAGCAAATGAAGCAAATGTCATGCTTAATTATGAAAAAAGATTTGTCGTTGTGACTTACTGTATCCACTTCGAAGTTCTCGTCCAACTTGATGTTGAAGCACCTATCATCATCTAGGAAGATTCTGTCGCACACGCCGTGCTCATCTTCGCAGTATTTGCAAATATTGAAATCCTTTTCGTCGTCAGACATTTTTATGTTCATAGTTGAAACATTAATTGAAAATTGATCGAAGCCAACTACCAGGATACTCAACACACAAATCCGAGGCACTCAATATTTCCGACATATTTTGGCACAAGTCATGCCAAAATCCATGGAAAAATCCGGCATGACCTTTGCTAAAATAGGACATATTGAGCGCCTGAAATTTGCCGTAACGGAAATGAATCAACACTCCGGCGAAATATAGGCCACTCGGAGGTGTAACCTGCAAACATGACCGGCCACTTGGGCAAGCACATATCCTATTTGAGCAACACAAGATATACATTTCAGAATATCTTATAGGACTCATATTGACATGAGCATTCAATAAGCAAAACCAAATCGTAAAATAAATAAGTATTCAAATTAGCATGCATTCAATAAGCAAAAGTAAATCATCTCTTGCGTCCGAACGTCGTCGAATATTATCACTAATACATCCCGAATAGTATCATACATATAACATCACTAATACAACTAAAACCCTAGTGAACGACGGGTATCGGCACGGACGATGGACACCTAAAGAGAAGGAACCATCACAGGATCATAGCTCCAGTGAGATCCCTGAAGAACCTGCCAGGTATTGGAGAACCTGTGCTCTAGCGCAAACAAGTAGCAACGGACGTGCGCGTCGTCCTTGCTGAGACGGTGACTTAGCACCTCCGCGGGGTCCTCAAGCTTCTCGACCGTCACTGGCCCACGCGACCGCCACCAAAGAAGGTTCGGGTCAACGACGGGCTGACTCCTCACCAAGCCACGCCCCCCGATAGGTAGCACCTCCCAGTACCAGCCCGGCGAAGCCCAGTCTCGGACATGGCCCATCTGGTCAAGCAGGCGTCCTCCACCGAGTCGACGACGAGGATGCGGGATAGGCATCGTCGATGTCGATGCGAGAAAAATTGCTTTAACTAAAAAAATAACAACAAATGTGACATGTTCAACTAGTTCTATTAATTCAACTAGTTCTTACTAAAAATAAACTTACTATAAATAAAAATAAACTAGTACCTAATTAGTACCTAGTTCTTACTAACTAATTAGTACCTAGGAACTACTGCCTTAATTACCATCTAATTTGATGAACCTAGGGGTGGAAAGTGGTAGCAGATATTCCAATTATCCAACTTAAAAGTTAAATAAGTGGTCAAATTTTACTCATTTTATGATTTATCTTAGAAATTATTATGCATTACAATAGTGTTTATTCATCATCTAAGAAAACATCATCTAAGGAAACATACGAGCCGCATCCATATCCGATAACATCCGCATCCAATTCGTTTCCACCCATAGATGAACCCTAACTAATTTGATGCAACTAAAATTTGAAAAACCCTAGCACTAGTAGAAAACATGGCATTTGTCCCGGTTGGTGAGGGTCTTTTGTCCCAGCTCTTGAACCGGGACTAAATGATCGTTACTAATGCCTCCCCTCTTTAGTCCTGGTTCTTACACGAACCGGGACAGATGGGCCTCCACGTGGCCACTGCGAGCAGCCCAGGCAAGGGGGCCTTTGGTCCCGGTTGGTGACATGAACCGGGACCAAAAGGCTTTCACGTGTCAGTAGCTAGCTGGAGCTGAGGTTTTTCTTTTTTTTAAAAAAAAAGTGGCTGGTTTAGGGGTTTTGGGGGTTAATTTTAGGTTGTTATTAGCTAGCTAATAGAGAGAAATGTCCTCTCTGATATCTTCGTCCTTGATTTACCAACGCTACTGCTATGTTCATTTCACCCGCTGATATATAATAACTCATGCATGCTCGCATCATACATCATCATATATAATAACAAGTCCTACTAATCATGCATCATCATACAACTTCTACTCGTTATTAATAACAAGTCATACGATCATCATCCTCATAGTCATCGAACCCAACCCTAAATAATTGTTCTTAGCACATGATCATCAGTATCAGGTAGGACCTAATTAAACACCCTTAAGGTAAAATAACATAAAACAATATAGACCCGGACTCTCCATTATGAAGAATGGAGATCATCCTGTCTCCAATTCTTGCGCTTCGCCTCCTTTTGCTTCCAAGAAGCTCCTTATGACTGTCCATACATTTTTTCCATTCTTTGATTGTCATGTCTCCACTTCTTTTAGAAATCCGGTATGGACAATTGAGATTCGTAGGACGACCTGGTTGTATGTTCAAAACATCAAGGCGACCGTGCGTATACATCAGATGAGGTACACAATCATTGGAGATTATCTGTTGAAAAACATAGTAATAACTTCGTAGTTAGCACTGATGTACAAGTTTTATAAGTATTTAAAAAGATGCAGGGATGTCGTAATACTAAAAAATCTTACCAGGGTATCTTCATGGTATTTACCGTAGTTCAACACGTGCACTAGTGGCACGTATTGACCATAATGTTGAGGAGTTCGATTGTAGACATTATAATTCTTAAGATTAGTACAAAATGTGATCAAATGATTTTTCTTCTTATAAGTTAATTCGGAGCCATCGGTGTAGTGGGTTTTGTCTACCATCTTCCGCACATTTTTGAAGAATGAAAATAAGCTGTCAATGGAAATAAGTTGTCAACTATTTTGAAATAAACAATATAAATTATTTAATAACTATGTTAAGCTCACATGGGGGAAGAATTAGAGGTGTATCCACAAGGACCCAAATGTCCATATTGTCTTGCTTGATTGTAGGATCACCAAGATCCATGGTGACAAGCATATCCTCATGAAAACCATACATCTTGTAAAGTGCTTCCCAATTTTTGCAACCAAAATGGGTTACACTCTCAGCATTGTACAACTTTACTTTAAAATCCACACCATGATGGGTCATTAGGAGAATTTTTTTTGGTTTCCATACTCTCATGGTCTTCAGAACCCATCCTCTCCAAGACATAGCGTCTTGCATAGCATGGGATAAGCTAGTCGAATTGGAAAAGATGAAAAATAGACGTTAAAATAGTTGAAGTCGTGCTTAATTACGAAAAAAACTATTGTCATCGTTGCGTACCGTAGGAACATCGAAGGTCTCTTCAAGCTTAATGCTGAAGCACCGATCTTCGTCCAGCTCAATGAACCTGTCGCACATACCTCGGTCGTCGTGGCACCAGTCGCACTCCCCCGGGCGGTTTTCGTCGTCCGAGTACGACATTTCCAGCCTAAGTTCATAATTCAAATATTAAACTTGTACAATTAAATATATGTACTAAAAAACCTAAATTAGATCATTATTATTAATCACGGGTTGACTATCGGTGATGGTACGTAGCTCCTCCTTTCATCCCGAGTGCATTATTACACCAAATTGTCTAGCACACGGGAATGAAGGAGAAGCTACCCCCACGACGGCGTGGATGATGGAGGGGGCTCCTAGATTTCTGCATAGAGTGCTCTTCAATTTTAGCATTCAAAGTAGGAGTACTTTTCTAATATGAGCATTAAATAAGCAAAACCAAATCGTAAAATAAAGTAGTATTCAAATTAGCATGCATTCAATTATAACCAAAAGTACATCATCTCTTATGTCCGTACATCGTCGAATATTATCACTAATTCTCCTCGAATACTATCATACATATAGCATCGCTAATTAATAGAGCTAAAACCGTAGCGCCCGGCGGGTATCGTCGCGGGCGGTGGACACCCAATGATAAGGAACCATCACAGGATCATAGCTCCAGTGAGATCTGTGAAGAACCTGCCAGGTATTGTCGAACCTGCCCTCCAATGTAACTATGTAGCGAGGGACGTGCTTGTCCTCCTCGCTGACACGGCGACGTACCACCTCTGCGGTGTCCAGAAGCCTCGGCACCGTCACTGGCCCACGCGACCGCCACCAAACAAGGATCGGGTCAACAACGGGCTGGCTCCTCACCAACCTACGTCCCCCAGAAGGTAGCACCTCCCAATACCAGTCCGGCGGAGCCCAGTCCCGAACATGGCCCTGATCAAGCAGGCCTCCACCGCCGAGTCGACGACGACGAGGATGCGGGATAGGCATCGTCGACGTTGATGCAAGAACTACTTCTATATATAATTAAATAACGTAGTTTTATTAATTAAATCAACTAGTTCAACTACTAAGCACTTACTATAAATAAATAAAGTAGTACTTACTAAAAACAAACTACTTCTATATATAGTAAAATAAAGTAGTTTATTAAATCAACTAGCTAGTTCAACTATATATGAAGCACTTACTATAAATAAAATAAATTAGTACTTACTAAAAATAAACTAGTTTAACTATATAGTTCTATTATTTTTCTAATAATTATATTAAACACTTTCTCTTCTTATTTTTTCCTTTTTCCTTTATTCTAAATATGAACATATTCATAAATGACTTCTATCATTCACAATTTTTCTATACATACACAATATGAACATATACATAAATTGACAAAGAAAATACTATGAACAAAAAAATCATTAAAATTCTATGAACAAAATTACAACAGAAAAAAATCATAAAAATTCTATGAACAGAAAAAGAATCATAAACATTTGACATATTTGATCTTTGCATATGTTTGAACATACAAACATGCATGTTCAACAATAATATCACCAAAAAGATCTATTAACAGAAAACAAATCTAACACAATATGAACAGATTAATTACACAATATGAAAAAAAATCTAACAAAAAAAATCTATGAACTACACATTTGAATTACTACACATCTAACAAAAAAAATCTATGAACTACAAAAAAATCTAAAAAAAATCTAACAAAATCTAACTCAATTAACTACACATCTAAATTATACTACACATCTAAACTAACTACTACTAACATACAATTAAATTAGCAAAAAATTTGCTCACGGCGACGGTGTCAGGGACGGGGACGACGACGGCGAAGTGCGGCGCGGGGTGGGGCGGCGTGGCGACAGGGCGGGGCGGCGCGGGCCGGGGCGGGGTGGCGACGGGCAGGGGCCGGCGGTGTCGCGGGGCACGGGGGCGCCGGGTAGGGGGCGGCGATAGCGTCGGGGCAGCGCGAAACAGCGTCGGGGTGGCGCGGGGCGACGACGGCGACGGTGACGGCGAGGTGCGGCGTGGGGCGGGGCGGCGACAGAGCGGGGCGGCGCGGGCCGGGGCGGGGCGGCGACGGGCAGGGGCTGGCGGTGTCGCGGGTCACGGGGGCGCGGGGTAGGGGGCGGCAACAGCGTCGGGGCGGCGTGGAACAGCGTCGGGGTGGCGCGGGGCGACGACAGCGACGACGAGGTGGAGACGGACGGGCAACCTGGCGGCGTTGGGCGGCGGGGAAGAAGAACTGAACCAATTTTTCGCGAGTGCCGCTTATATAGGCAGAGCATTGGTCCCGGTTCGTGGCACCAGCCGGGACCAATGCACCCTTTAGTCCCGGTTGGTGGCACCAACCGGGACTAAAGACCTCTTTTCAGCAGCCCAAAGGGCGGGAAACAGAGACCTTTGGTCCCGGTTGGTGCCACAAACCGGGACAAAAGAGGGGCATTGGTCCCGGTTGGTGCCGGGACAAAAGAGGGGCATTGGTCCCGGTTTGTGCCACCAACCGGTACCAATGCACCCCTTTAGTCCCAGTTGGTGGCACCAACCGGGACCAAAGGTCGTGTGCTGGAACTGGCGCGGTGCGGTGCTATGTTTAGTCCCACCTCGCTAGCCGAGTGGGGCTCGAAGTGGTTTATAAGCCCTGCCAAACCAACCACTTCGAGCTCCTCTCTACTGCATGCTTACGGGTCTAAAATCACTCTCTGTGCTTGTGGGCCTATTGGGCCTATTACGGGTCTGCATCCTGGCCCTAGTAATGAGTTTCTAGTCGTATGCAGGCCGTAGTGGCCATGTAGGTGGCACTTTTTTTTAATTTTTCCCCAGTTTTTTTGCTTTCTTTATTGTTTCTGATTACTTTTTTTTACGATAATTCTTTTTGCTATTAAAAGTTTGTAACAAAATTCTAATTACATTTTTATTTTATTTTACGATAATTCTTTTTGCTTTTAATGTTTTGAACAAAATCCTAATTACTTATTTATTTTCTTTTACGATAATTCTTTTTGCTATTAAAGTTTGTAACAAAATTCTAATTACTTATTTATTTTCTTTTACGATAATTCTTTTTGCTATTAAAGTTTGTAACAAAATTCTAATTACTTATTTATTTTCTTTTATGATAATTCTTTTTGTTTTTAATGTTTGAACAAAATTCTAATTACTTATTTATTTTCTTTTACGATAACTATTTTTGCTATTAAAGTTTGTAACAAAATTCTAATTACTTATTTATTTTATTTTATGATAATTCTTTTTGCTTTTAATGTTTTGAACAAAATTCTAATTACTTATTTATTTTCTTTTATGATAATTCTTTTTGATTTTAATGTTTTGAACAAAATTCTAATTACTTATTTATTTTCTTTTACGATAATTCTTTTTGCTATTAAAGTTTGTAACAAAATTCTAATTACTTATTTATTTTCTTTTATGATAATTTTTTTGCTTTTAATGTTTTGAACAAAATTCTGATTACTTATTTATTTCTTTTATGATAATTCTTTTTGCTATTAAAGTTTGTAACAAAATTCTATATAATTTTAGTTTCAATAATACTAGAGGTTTATAAAAGCTTTTTAGTTGATTCCTTTAGTACCAGTTCTAAGGTTGTTACAAAGGCATTTTATTTGGTACAGGTTTTAAGGCTGGGGCCCCACGAGCACCTTTTAGTACCGGTTCGTGGCATGAATCGGTGAAAGAGTTTTTTAGTTGATTATTTTTGCAGCTGTTTTTTAGTCCCACTTTGCCAAGCGAGAGGCACTCGCAGCGGTTTATAAGCGCTGAGTGTAGAGACGATGAAGGGAGAAGCGCAGTGCTAACCTGCACGTTGGCCCGAAGCTAAGCAACGTGCAGGTGAGCATTGCGCCTCTCTTTTATTTTGGCATGGTATTGTCATTTCATCCACATAGCATATGCAAGAAAGTTGAGAGGGTTACTGCAAAAACTGGATGCACTTGTGTAGAAAACGGACAATCTCTTTCGAAGTATCAGGATTTCATACGGAAACTTGTCTGTTTTCAAATGAACTACAAAAATGTTGAAAGTTGGCATGGCATCATCATAATAGTTGTGGAGAAAGTCTTCACTTTTATGATAATTTTTTTGCTTTTAGTTTTAGAAAAATTATGAACTTTCTCTTAGTGCCGTTAGTTTTCAAATTTGAAAACACTTTTTTTGTTTTTTTGTTTTCTTTCTTGCTTTATTTTTTTATTTTTTTTCTACTTACAACAAAATACTTATTGTTGCTATTTTTATTTTTATTTCCAGTTTTTTTGTTTTGTTTTCTGCATTATTTAGCCATTGGTCCCGGTTCGAGCCACCAACCGGGACCAATGGTGGTGGGCCAGGAGCGAGGCCCATTGGTCCCGGTTCGTCCCACCAACTGGGACCAAAAGGTCCAGATGAACCGGGACCAATGGCCCACGTGGCCCGGCCGACCCCCGGGGCTCACGAACCGGGTCCAATGCCCCCATGGGTCCCAGTTCTGGACTGAACCGGGACTAATGGACTGACCTGGCCTGGACCTTTGCCCCATTTTCTATTAGTGTAGGTAGAGGCAGGGGAGGGGGAGGAGATGGCGTGCTCACCTCGGGTGCCTGCGGCGAGGGAGGGGCAGGCGGCGTCGAGATTGGGGTCCGGGCTCGGGCGCGCAGCGGAGGGCGGCATCGAGGTCGGGGTCGGGGGCGGCGTCGAGGTCGGGGGCGGGGGCGGCATCGAATCCGGGGTCGGGGGCGGCGTCGAGGGTGTGCGAACAGCGAAAGGAGAGCGCGCGACGGCCGACGGGCGACCGCGGAGGAGTTGGATTTGGGGGAAGTGGCCGTGGGGAAGTACGAACCACGCGGAAGTCAGAAGTAGCAGTAGCGCGTTCCTGGATGTGCGCTATTGCTAAGTTAGCTACAGCGCGTTCCTCGATACGCGCTACTGCTATTCTTTTCTCTTTTTTTTCTCTTTTTCATTTATTTTTCTTTACATTTTATTTTTTTCGTCGCCTTTTTCTATTTCTTTCATTTTCATTTACTTTTCTATTTGCTTTCCATTTAATTTTATTAGCGCCTTTCAGCGTAAACATGCTGCTACAAAGCAAGTAAGGTAGCGCGGTTTGAAGTAGATCGCTACTACTATGTGTAGCCTATCGGCTAAGCCGTGAGAATAGTAGCGCTTTTATTTCCAGGCATGCTACTACTACAACTGTATCTGTAGCATCGTTTACACCAGCGCGCCACTGCTACTTAGCACCAACGTGCTTTTTTGACACGCGCTACTGTTAGAATTCTGTGTATAAGGTTTTCCCAAGTAGTGCCGCCTAATTATCCACTAATATGGCTCCACGTTGCTATTTACGTAAAGTACGTAACAACTATTACGTAAAGTATGTAACAACTATTCGAAGATAGAGAAGAAGTTGGTGGGCAGAATGAAACGGGTGCAACGTAACTATAACCTCGTCGCAAATTTACTTTTAACAGGACTGGGCCGGCAAAATTCGGGGTCCTATGCCAAACTAAAAAATGAGGCCCTATCTTACTAAAAAAATAAAGTGACGAGCAATTATAATGTATATAATAAATGTCTTACATAATAATTGGGTATAAAAAATCTTATCTATTCAACTCTCGGTTGCCTAATATTTATTACTTATAATATATACTCCTTCCGTCCGAAAAAACTTGTTTCAAGCTTGTCTCTCAAATAGTGATGCTAGATACATATATTTGAGGACAAACTTTTTCGGACGAAGGAAACATAATATAATGACTTACATAATAATGGGTATATAAAAAATTAAAGTGATAGGCAGCGTATATTAACTGAAGATTTATGCGTCAATGTTTGACAATCACATCAACCGTCTAACTCACCTAGTCTCCTGTTCTATCCGGGTAAACGGCTATACTGAGATCTTTAACCAAGAAAATAAGAACCGACCTCTAACGATCCCTGTAAAAGGTTAATTAGAAAATTAATAATTAGGAGTAGGAATCTAAGTTAATTAGAAAGAAGGACTCGCCAACGGCAGGCTACCTGTTTTTAAGATGGAAGCCGTGAGATGGTGAGAGCACCTGAAAGATGAAACTGTTGTGGTTGCCGATCGATCAGACGATCCCGTTTTCAATAGAGGAACGGACAGAGAATCGTCGCCGAATCGCTGATCAATCCTCCTGCACTTGGTGGCGGGCAGTAGCCAAAGCCGAGCAGCGATGGCCGACGGCGATGCGATCAATCTCATCTAATTCCCGTCCCGAGACTCCCGGGAATCCTTTTTTTTTCTATTTATGAGGTGGGGTGTGAGTCAACCATGTGCGCGTGGGATCAGGTGCGCTGGTCGCTGGACAACCGACGAGAAAAGAACGAGCAGCGATCAAATGCGCCTGGGATCGAGGGGAGGCAGCGGCCTGGCGGCTGGCACGTGTCGAGGATGCCCACGCCCACAGGCCCAGCGGCCGAGCAGAACTACATTTTTTTTTGAAAAATATACATACTAGGCCTATAAAAATTTGGGCCCCCTAAATTTATGGGCCCTGTGCGGGCGGCACACGTAGCACAACTATTGACCCGGCCCTTACTTTTAACCATAACCAGTGGATACAAGTGGAAAATCTTTAAAAGACATGTCCATGCTAAGGCGACATGTAACAAACAAGACTAATTAATCTTTCTAGGGATAATACAAATCTCACTGATATCCCTAAAATATCTTATGAATTAAAGGGAAGCCTCCTCCATAAACCCCTTGTCTCCCCTTAGAGATCCTAAACTAGTTAACAACTTAACACTACGCACAACGGGAAAAACTTTATTTGCCTAGTTTTAGGCTGTTTGCAGAGTGCATTTTATTGTGCATTCGGTTACAATGACTTTGCTAAGTGCCTGCAGTTGAACCTCCTTTGGGAGATTAAGCTGCCGTTGAGGATTAGGATCTTCCTTTGGCAATTAGTGCGCGGACGCGTCCCATCCGGTACGGAGGTGCGGAAACGTAACGGCCCATCTGACGAGATGTGTCCCCTGTGCTTGACCCCGGAGCACTCTAACCACATATTCTTCGTGTGCCCGGCGGCGAGATTCCTCTAGGGTTGCCTTCGGAAGGTTGCAGGTGGCAGATGGTGCCATACCAACCTCCCCGATATGTTTAGGGAGGTGCTTGAGCCCAACCATGCGGCTGGGCGGCCGGTCATTTGGGTGGCCATTGGTGCCCTTCTTTGGACACTTTGGAATATCGTAATAAGCTTGTGATTGAGCATGTTATTCCTCTTCGTGCGACTGATGCAGTATAAAAACTATGTGGTTTTCTACAGCTATGGGGGCCACTTAGTCGGCGCCAGGATCGGGTCTTCATCGACCGGGCCATCTCCTCGCTCCGGTCCATTGCCGCCCGCTTGTCTGCACCGCCGCTCCCCCCGCCCCCGGAGCCGGATTAGTGCAGCTGTCTTTTGGCTTCTTATTTGGGGATTATTGTGCTGCTCCCCCAGCTAGACTTCTGGTGTGTTTATTGTACTCTGGTGTGTGTGCGCGCGTTGAACCTTGCTGCTACCTGTGTGCTTTGGTTCAGGCTTTATAATATAAAGCGGGAAAACCCTATTTCATCTAAGTGCCTGCAGAAAAATGCTCGACAAAAATGTTACACTTGGCGAAGCATCACCTTTGCCGAGAACCAAGAAAAAAACACTTGACATAAACGTTACACTTGATAAAAATTGAGGAAGACACTCGGGAAACACCAAATTCTTTGCAAACACGGTGACACATGTACGCCGCTGTTGACCCGCACAGTGACTGTGGTGTCCCAGTTTGTCGAGTGCTCGACATGGAACACTCGTTAAAGCATTTTCTTTCTTCTATTTTCTTTTATTTATTTATTTCTTCTATTTTATTTTATCGTGTTTCTTTCTTTCATTTTCTTTGCTTTGTTTTCTTCTTCTATCTTCTTTTGTTTTCTTTCCTCTTCTTTTGTTTTCTTTGCTTTCTTCTTATATTCTCTTTTCTTTTCCTGATTTCTTTTTCTTTTGTCTCGTTGCTTTGTTGTCTTCTCTTTTGAACATGTGTAAGGAAAGACTAGGAGCAATGGGAGAGTTGTGAGAGACTCAATCACTAACTTGGAGCTTAGTGGTGAATTAATTTTTTAAATTTGAAATGAAGACAGAAAAATGCAAACATGGCATGGTGTCATACTATGACCGCTAGAGGTTGTGATAAAAAATTGAAATGTGTTGCAAAAAATTTCACGTGGACTGCTTAGAAATTGTACCATCTTCGAGGAAGAAACTCGATTTCAAGAAGGAACAGGCTAGGCTTGCATGCGAAATTGTAGCATCTACGTTGGACTTGAAACTTTTTATACACTCATCATACATTTAAGTCACTCTGTATGAAACCTGGAATTTGTCAAGTCCATTTCCAACATTTAAGTCACTAAGTGTATTTCTCGTCATTTAATTAATATAATTCAAATTTAAACTACATGTATATCAAATGATTACATAAAATGGGTTAAAACTATTTATCTTCTTTAGTCTATGTTAAGAATTTGTGAATGGAAATAACTGGACTTCTATACACCGGGGGGGCAAGACTCGGCCACCGATACGAATGTTATTGCCATTTTAGTTCTATAAAATGCAAAAGAAGCTAGAAAACCACTAGACTTGGCATGGTTTCATTATATGGACCCTAGAGGTTGTGCTAGATTTGAAAAATGTTTGCAAAAGTTGTCACGTAGGTAGCTCACAAAGCACTTAATCTCCGAGGAAAAACAAGATTTCGAGAGGTAACATGCCAGGTTTGCGAGCGAAGAGGCTGTTGATTATTTCATTGGCCTTGAAACTGTTTCTACACATGAAGTAGATTATTGTATGTTCCATGTTAAACTTTGGCATTTTTCAAGGTTGTTTCCTATATTTAGGACATTAAGTGCATTCCTAGCCATTTAATGGATATATATAGTTTAGGTTTAGCCCTTATACTACAAAACAAAAATAGTTCCAAACACCACGGGGTCGAGCTTGGGAACTAACGTGGAGTTTAGTAGTTATTTAATTCTAAAAGGTTCTAATGAAGGCAAAGAAACATGAACATGACATGCTATTATGATATGACCCCTAGAGGTTGTAATAAGAGTTTAATAACGTTTCACAAAGTTCTCATGTATACTGCTTACAAATCAGGTTTGTAGGCAAAGCGGCCGTTGTTTTATCGTTGCCCTTGAACTACACTCAACAAACACCATTAGATGTAACATGTCAAAAATTGGCATTTTGAGGGTCCATTTGCTATATTAAGTCATTAAGTGCATTTCTAGGACTTTAAAATGTAGAAAATGATAAATCAATTCAAATTTATTGTAAAGTCCTAAAAATAACTTATATTTAGTATATTACTTGTTAAAATGTATTAAGGTATATGATATAAAATTATTTTGTGTACAACCTACATTCTTTGGAAAATAATAGAAAATGAGTTTGCCGAGTGTCACACTAGGAGCAACCTTCTTGCATTGTAATTGGACCATAGTTTTAAATGGCCGGCTATAGCTCCACTATAGCCCGCTATATAGCCTTTTCAGTAGGGTGCCGCTAAATGATCGCCTTCACAAATAGCCCGCTATAGCTGGTTTGGAGGCTCGCCGCTATTTTTCCATAGCCCGCTATTTAAAACACTGAATTGGATAGACATAGGCTCCCATGATTACAATCGACTGCCCCATTTTCTGCTGATAGACCGGGCTTCTGCCTATCTTAGTTCTCTCCCTTCGCCCTCTTGAATCAACCAGTAGCCAGAACCTTTTTGGTTAGATCGACCGGTGGAGACCGCAGCGCAGGGATAGGCAGGCAGCGGGCTGTGGTGGCTCTCGAGCAGGGCATGTGAAGCCAGCGAGCGGTGGTGTTTGGAAAGGGCAACATCTCATAAACACCTCTCTTCTCCATCTCACTTCGGTGGAGCCCGCCGACGATGAGAGAAGGCTACGGGAATATACCCTAGAGGCAATAATAAAGTTGTTATTGAGTCTACTTTCTATGCTAGAATTAGTTGGTTCCTAAATATGATATTCAGATGAAAACTTGCTTACATGTGTGAAACTATTAACAGCAAAAAGATCCCTATTCAAGCCTATGTACTAGATCCTATATTGTTTATGGTCTTGTTTTTCTGATCACGGGGATTGTTAATGTAACAAGGATCTCGACAATAATGAGAGGACATAGTTAGGGTGTAACTTCATCTAGTGCCCGTGAGGGTTTTGCATGATAAGTTGATAGAACAATTTTGGGACTAATGTGTTTTTTAGTACACATTGGTGAAAGTCACTGGGGATTTGGTTTAGCCAAAGAGTATGCCCCAAAAAATTGTACAATACAATGAAGACTTCATAATGCCATGTGTAGACCTTTATTTAATTTTGGCATTTTGTTCTTTTGAGATAATAAGGCAAATCCTAGAATTAGGGGGGGGGGGGTTCAATGAAAGTAGATTGAAGCATGTGTGCGCATGCGCTCAATGATAACCTACTTCTTGAGAGAGGGAAGACTTGGAAATATCTGTAAAAGCGAGTTATTTAGCTTTAATGTGTTAAGATCCTTGCTGAGGAGTGTGACTGGTTTGAAATCTAATCATTATCCACATGTTGTGTTGACGATGTGTGTGTGTGCCTGTAACAGTCATATCAAATCTAATCATTATACACCATTTATAAGTAGGTCCCTACTTCAGCCCTTTTTTGTTGGTTGCTCCGTGTGAATTCTAACAGGTGCTTCTTCGAGCAATCCTTACTCCCGAAGAGATTGAGAGAATCCTAAGTGAGGAAAAAGTGCAAACCCTAAAACTGGTTAGTGATTGAGATTCACTAAAGAACTTGATCAAAGTTTAACTTAACTTATTGGTCTTGAGGACTGATATCCTTTAGGTGTTTGTTGAACCAAAGCATGGACATCCAAAGAACATGTCTATGAAGTTCCAGAGATCCCCTGGAGATCTACCCAAAGTGATTGGGAGAGTTCTGAGTGAAATTATCTCAAGAATAATAGGGCGAAAACTTTCGAGTCTCCGGAGCTCTGCCCTCTAACTACACATAGAGTTTTGTCGGGAACTTGAACTTGGTGAAAAAACAATTGTCTTCACTGAGCTACCTCGTTATATTGCTTTGCTCTATTACTTTCTGTATTTCATCTATGTTTTGAAGAACTTCCCATGTCTACCTTCTTTGTCATTGTTGTGAAGACTTTCCGAAGAGCTTTCTTATTCTGCTGCATGATATGTTTGGTTTTATTCTCTGTCTTGTTGTATTGAAGATTGTATCTAAGCTAGTTAGGATTGTTTACCTATACTGATATATAGTTATTCTTCTATCCATCATATTATTGTCTTTGACTCGGTCCTTTTAGATCATTACTGCTCTTAGTCATTTGTTGCATGTTTATGTGTGCCTCTATTCTGCTCTATGTTAGTATGTTTTACTCATTTTTTCTTTGGATAACTTAATTTTTTGAATAAATTATCGAATCTCTCATTCACCCCCTCTCTGATTGATATTTGACCATACCATTGGCATGAAAGCAAAGTACTCAATTGAATGTGTCTTTTGGTTTAACCGCCTAGAGTTTTAGTTATGTCGACCATAGTCAACTATCGAGGATATACTCATAGACCCATCCTCGATGGAAGTTACTATTCATACTAGACTCACAGTATGCATGGTCACATAAAGGGCATTGACCCCAAGATATGGAGAATTATTTCTGAAGGTTTTCATATCGCCTAGCCTGGTGAACTTACTTTGGAAGACCGAAGAAATATCATGAACGATGCTCAATCTCAAGACGTCATCTCTGATTGACTCACAAAAGAGCAGTTTGATCTCATCCGTAATCTAGCAAATGCGAAGGAAATTAGGGATGTTTGGTCAAAGGTTAATGAAGGTGTTTCTACTTAGCACGAGAACAAAATGTATATTCTTCAAAGCCACTTCAACCACTTTAAAATAAAATACTATGAAAGTGTTCAAGATACTTCCTAAGGACTTGCTACTATGACAAATAAATTCAAAGGTCTTAGTGCAACAGATATCACCAATCATGTTATTGTGAAAAAGTTGCTCAAATCACTTGAAGAATCATCTCATACTTTGGTCCTCGATTCAAAATGAGTTGTGGACTACCAGACTATGAATGTTACAAATGTCATGGAGAGATTCAATACTCACGAGCTGCTTATTGAAGGAAAATCAGGACTATATTTCTCAATCTCTATAAAAATCCATAGTTTGAAAGCTAAGGCTGATTGTTCCTCTGACAAAGAAAATGTTTCTTGTGGCTCTGATGATCTGGAAGCTTTTGGCAAAGACCTCTGATTGCTTGTGAAGAAGTTCAATAGCTTCAAGACCAGTGGTCATTTCAAGAAGATTTTAAAAGATGACTCCAAGAAAGGTTCCATCTCAAATTCCTTGAGTGACCCCAAGATATGTATATGCTTTAAGTGCAAGAAAGTATGGTCACTACATGGCGAACTATCCACTATGGGAGGAAGTTAAGAAGAGCAAAGATCATGACAAGTCTGATAAGAAGCATAAATCAAAATACAAAGAGAGATATCCTCAAGTTCAAAGTACAAGTCCTCCTCATAGAAGAAGAAAAACACACACAAGGCTCGTTCTCAGCCTAGCGAGGAAATTGATCTAGACGCTGAAGGATCGGGGTGTCGACATCCCTGTGAGGCCATATCATTTGCTAAGGAATATGATTTCAACATGGCTTGGGTCATGCATGCTTCCTCACCAATTTGTCGCTCGATCTTCAACATCAACGATGAAATCTATGATATCATTGACACACCCTTTTGCTTCATGGATAAGGTCTCCAATTTAACCTCGAGGAACTCTTCTACTGGCTCACACACATATGATTTGCTTATTAGCAAATTAGAGGATATTATGAATTCAAGTTACTCTAAACATGCCTCACTTTCTAGGAAATAACAAAAAACTCTTGATAAGCTTCTTCAGACAAAGTTTGAGGAATTCACATTTCGTCATAAGGCTCTTTCCTCTAATCACGAAAAGCTTAGTTTAGAGTTTCTCAAAATAAAGTAAGATACCTAAAGACTGAAAATGTCTCAAGATGATTTAAGGATTGAAAATGACTCCTTGCTCATCCGGAATTAGTGCCTCTCAAGAAGTATTTGTTACTCCTTGCTTAGAATCCATTGAGCGTGATAATGTTGATTCATTGTCACAACCTAGTTTTTGCCCTCTTTTCTTTGCTTAATTTTCAGCTAAGTTGATTTTGGATTTGGAGTTTTGAATCATTTCATTTGGACTTGACCACTTGGGTATCCCTTGATTTTCACCCAAGTGTTCCCTCTCCTCCTCAAATCCATCATTTCATCCTTGGCCAACCCAACAATATTGATTGGAATATTTTTCTTAAATGAAAAATATTCATTTTGCCTCCTAAACCCTAGCTAAACTCCTTGATCTCCAAAGCAACCCCCATTTCTGTTGCCCCAAAAATCCTGAGAAAAATCCCAAATATTCTTTGGACCCTAGGGCACATTTCTAAGCAAAAATATTTCACCTCTCTTTGAAATATTTTGGCTATTGGGAAATGTAGTAATTTCAAAAAAAAATTCCTACGCACACGCAAGACCATGGTGATGCATAGCAACGAGAGGGGAGAGTGTGTCCACGTACCCTCGTAGACCGAAAGCGGAAGCGTTAACACAACGCGGTTGATGTAGTCGTACGTCTTCACGGCCCGACCGATCAAGCACCGAAACTACGGCACCTCCGAGTTCTAGCACACGTTCAGCTCGATGACGTCCCTCGAACTCCGATCCAGCCAAGTGTCGAGGGAGAGTTCCATCAGCACGACGGCGTGGTGACGATCTTGATGTTCTACCGTCGCAGGGCTTCGCCTAAGCACCGCTACAATATTATCGAGGTGTACTATGGTGGAGGGGGGCACCGCACACGGCTAAGAGATCCAAGGGATCAATTGTTGTTGTGCCTAGAGGTGCCCCACTACCCCCGTATATAAAGGAGCAAGGGGGAGGGGGCGGCCGGCCTAGGAGGGGCGCGCCAAGGGGAGTCCTACTCCCACCGGGAGTAGGACTCCCTCCTTCCTTGTTGGAGTAGGAGAAGGGAAAAGAGGGGGAGAGGAAGAAGGAAAAGGAGGCTGCCCTCCTTGTCCAATTCGGACCAGAGGGGGGGCGCAGGCCTCCTTCCTTTTGGCCTGTCTCCTCTATTCCCGTATGGCCCAATAAGGCCCATATACTCCCCGACGAATTCCCGTAACTCTCCGGTACTCCGAAAAATACCCGAATCACTCGGAACCTTTCCGAAATCCGAATATAGTCGTCCAATATATTGATCTTTACGTCTCAAACATTTCGAGACTCCTCGTCATGTCCACAATCTCATCCGGGACTCCGAACTCCTTCGGCACATCAAAACACATAAACTCATAATATAACTGTCATCGAAACCTTAAGCGTGCGGACCCTACGGGTTCGAGAACAATGTAGACATGACCGAGACACGTCTTCGGTCAATAACCAATAGCGGAACCTGGATGCTCATATTGGCTCCCACATATTCTACGAAGATCTTTATCGGTCAGACCGCATAACAACATACGTTGTTCCCTTTGTCATCGGTATGTTACTTGCGCGAGATTCGATCGTCGGTATCTCAATACCTAGTTCAATCTCGTTACCGGCAAGTCTCTTTACTCGTTCCGTAATACATCATCCCGCAACTAACTCATTAGTTGCAATGCTTGCAAGGCTTAAGTGATGTGTATTACCGAGAGGGCCCAGAGATACCTCTCCGACAATCGGAGTGACAAATCCTAATCTCGAAATACGCCAACCCAACATATACCTTCGGAGACACCTGTAGAGCACCTTTATAATCACCCAGTTACGTTGTGACGTTTGGTAGCACATAAAGTGTTCCTCCGGTAAACGGGAGTTGCATAATCTCATAGTCATAGGAACATGTATAAGTCATGAAGAAAGCAACAACAACATCCTTGACGATCGTGTGCTAAGCTAACGGAATGGGTCAAGTCAATCACATCATTCTCCTAATGATGTGATCTCGTTAATCAAATGACAACTCTTTGTCCATGGCTAGGAAACATAATCATCTTTGATTAATGAGCTAGTCAAGTAGAGGCATACTAATGACACTCTATTTGTCTATCTATTCACACATGTATCATGTTTCCGATTAATACAATTCTAGCATGAATAATACACATTTATCATGAAATAAGGAAATAAATAATAACTTTATTATTGCCTCTAGGGCATATTTCCTTCAGTCTCCCACTTGCACTAGAGTCAATAATCTAGTTCACATCGCCATGTGATTTAACACCACACTAGTAGAAAAGGGGGCAATGGTCCAGGCCGGGTCAGCCCATTAGTCCCGGTTCAATCTAGAACCGGGACCAATGGGGGCATTGGACCCGGTTCGTGAGCCCCGGGGGCCGGCCGGGCCATGTGGGCCATTGGTCCCGGTTCGTCTGGACCTATTGGTCCCGGTTGGTGGGACGAACCGGGACCAATGTGCCTTGCTCCTGGCCCACCACCATTGGACCCGGTTGGTCGCCTGAACCGGGACCAAAGGCTTCCCTTTAGTCCCGGTTCAAGCCACGAACCGGGACCAATTAATTGCCTATATATACCCCGCGAGCAGAGCACTCTCACTGCTCTGTTTTTCGTGGCCGGCGAGGAGAGAGCTTTGAGGTGCTCTAGCTCACCTCCTATGCACACGAGGTGTTCGATGGAATGCCCGAGCCACACTACTTAAGCTTTCTCCTCTCCAAGCTCCACCTTCAAGCTCCATTTTTCTCAATATTTGTCTAGGTTTAGCGGTCTGTCACGTCCCGTCCCCGTCTTCACCGCCTTCGATCGCCCGCGCCGATCTCGTCGCCGGCACCACCGTGGTGAGCCTCTTGTTCTTATCTTCTTTCTGAAAGGAAAAAAACTCTTATTTGTATGTTTATATAGATACTTGTATAATTTTCTTACTTTTATTATTGCATCTTATATAGTGCGATGGTTTTGGTATCCGCCCCTGTCGGCCCTCGTCCTGTCTATGATTCAGATGTGGTATATATTATCTTTTCATAACTATTGGTTCATTTATTGTTTATGACAACTATGCCGACCAACGTGACATAGATTTTGTTTATCTAGGAGGTTGTTGAACCGGAAATTCCAACCGACCCTATTGTCGAGAGGTTAAATTTAGTTGAAGAAGAAAACAATTTGTTGAAGGAAAAAATTAGAAAAATTGAGGAGGAGAAGATGATATTGGAGTTGCATGTTGCGGATGTCGTCGATGATCACAAGATCAAGATGGATGCAATGCGCTTGAAGATTAGAAAGATTAGAAAATATGACAATCATACTGAGGCTTGGTATCATTATGCCGTTGGATCAGTTGTTACATTGGTTGCGATTATGATCGCATTTGTTTTCGCATTGAAATGTTTTACATAGTTTCAGTGTATGGTTTAATTAATTTAGATGCTCTGCAGAGCTTTATGTTGTTAGATGAGAACTATGTATGTACTTTGGTTTTAATGTGATGATGAACTTCTATTAATTTGGTCACTTAATTATCTATTCATGATGTTTTGTAATGATTTTTGACACACTTAATTATATATAATGCACGCAGATGAACCGGCAATGGATGTACGGTTCAAGATACACCTCCGAGTACATTAAGGACGTGCATGATTTTCTCGAAGTGGCTGAGGCAAACAAGCAGAATGGTTTTATGTGTTGTCCATGCCCTATATGTGGGAATACGAAGTCTTACTCTGACCGGAAAATCCTCCACACCCACCTGCTTTACAAGGATTTCATGGCACACTATAATGTTTGGACGAGGCACGGAGAAATATGGGTTATGATGGAAGACGGCAAAGAAAAAGAGTACGATGACAACTTTGTGCCCCCTGAATACGGTGATGCTACTAAACATCAAGAGGAACCAGACGATGTGCACGATGATGCTGCAACGGGTGAAGCTGCTGAAGATCAAGAGGAACCAGACGATGTGCCCGATGATGATGATCTCCGAAGGGTCATTGTGGATGCAAGGACACAATGCGAAAGTCAAAAGGAGAAGCTGAAGTTCGATCGCATGTTAGAGGACCACAAAAAAGGGTTGTACCCCAATTGCGAAGATGGCAACACAAAGCTCGGTACCGTACTGGAATTGCTACAGTGGAAGGCAGAGAATGCTGTGCCTGACAAAGGATTTGAGAAGCTACTGAAAATATTGAAGAAGAAGCTTCCAAAGGATAACGAATTGCCCGACAGTACATACGCAGCAAAGAGGGTCGTATGCCCTCTAGGATTGGAGGTGCAGAAGATACATGCATGCCCTAATGACTGCATCCTCTTCCGCGGTGCGTACAAGGATCTGAACGCATGCCCGGTATGCGGTGCATTACGGTATAAGATCAGACGAGATGACCCTGGTGATGTTGACAGCGAGCCCCCCAGGAAGAGGGTTCCTGCGAAGGTGATGTGGTATGCTCCTATAATACCACGGTTGAAACGTCTGTTCAGAAATGGAGAGCATGCCAAGTTGATGCGATGGCACAGTGAGGACCGTAAGAAAGACGGGAAGTTGAGAGCACCCGCTGACGGGTCGCAGTGGAGAAAAATCGAGAGAAAGTACTGGGATGAGTTTGCAAGTGAGCCAAGGAACGTATGGTTTGCTTTAAGCGCGGATGGCATTAATCCTTTCGGGGAGCAGAGCAGCAATCACAACACCTGGCCCGTGACTCTATGTATGTATAACCTTCCTCCATGGATGTGCATGAAGCGGAAGTTCATTATGATGCCAGTTCTCATTCAAGGCCCTAAGCAACCCGGCAAAGACATTGATGTGTACCTAAGGCCATTAGTTGAAGAACTTTTACAGCTGTGGAATGGAAACAGTGTACGTACGTGGGATGAGCACAAACAGGAGGAATTTAACCTAAAGGCGTTGTTGTTCGTGACCATCAACGATTGGCCTGCTCTCAGTAACCTTTCAGGACAGACAAACAAGGGATACCACGCATGCACGCACTGTTTACTTGACACCTATAGTATATACCTGGCAAGCTGCAGGAAGAATGTGTACCTGGGCCATCGTCGATTTCTTCCGACCAACCATCAATGTCGAAAGAAAGGCAAGCATTTCAAAGGCGAGGCAGATCACCGTAAGAAGCCCGCCATGCGTACCGGTGATCACGTACTTGCTATGGTCAATGATTTACACGTAATCTTTGGAAAGGGTCCCGGCGCACTAGCTGTTCCGAGTGACGCTGGGGGACACACACCCATGTGGAAGAAGAAATCTATATTTTGGGACCTACCCTACTGGAAAGACCTAGAGGTCCGCTCTTTGATCGACGTGATGCACGTGACGAAGAACCTTTGCGTGAATCTGCTAGGCTTCTTGGGCGTGTATGGGAAGACAAAAGATACAGCTGAGGCACGGGAGGACCTACAACGTTTGCACGAAAAAGACGACATGCCTCCAAAGCAGTATGAAGGTCCTGCCAGCTATGCTCTTACCAAAGAAGAGAAGGAAATCTTCTTTGAATGCCTGCTTAGTATGAAGGTCCCGACTGGCTTCTCGTCTAATATAAAAGGAATAATAAATATGGCAGAGAAAAAGTTTCAGAACCTAAAGTCTCATGACTGCCACATGATTATGACGCAACTACTTCCGGTTGCATTGAGGGGGCTTCTACCGGAAAACGTCCGATTAGCCATTGTGAAGCTATGTGCATTCCTCAATGCAATATCTCAGAAGGTGATCGATCCAGGAATCATACCAAGGCTAAGGAGTGATGTGGTGCAATGTCTTGTCAGTTTCGAGCTGGTGTTCCCACCATCCTTCTTCAATATCATGACGCACGTCCTAGTTCATCTAGTTGACGAGATTGTCATTCTGGGCCTCGTATTTCTACACAATATGTACCCCTTTGAGAGGTTCGTGGGAGTCCTAAAGAAATATGTCCGTAACCACGCTAGGTCAGAAGGAAGCATCTCCATGGGCCATCAAACAGAGGATGTCATCGGGTTTTGTGTTAACTTCATTCCTGGCCTTAAGAAGATAGGTCTCCCTAAATCGCGGTATGATGGGAGACTGACTAGAAAAGGCACGCTTGGAAGGGACTCAATAATATGCAGGGACGGATATTCTTGGTCTCAAGCACACTACACAGTTCTACAGAACTCTACCTTGGTGACCCCGTATGTCGATGAACACAAGAACAGTCTGCGCGCCAAACATCCGAAGCAGTGCGACGACTGGATTACATGTGAACACATCAGGACCTTTAGCAGTTGGTTGGAAGCACGTATCAGAGGTGACAACACTGTTTGTGATGAGCTGCACTTGTTGTCCAGGGGACCATCTTTGACTGTATTAATTTGGAAAGGATACGAGATAAATGGGAATACATTTTACACGATTGACCAAGATCAAAAGAGCACCAACCAAAACAGCGGTGTCCGCTTTGATGCAACAACCGAGAGGGGAAAGAACACATATTATGGTTACATAGTGGACATATGGGAACTTGACTACGGAGTAGATTTTAAGGTCCCTTTGTTTAAGTGCAAATGGGTCAAACTGTCAGGAGGCGGGGTACAGGTAGACCCACAGTACGGAATGACAACAGTGGATCTGAAAAATCTTGGGTACACTGACGAACCGTTCGTCCTAGCCAATGATGTGGCACAGGTTATCTATGTGAAGGACATGTCTACCAGACCGAGAAAGAGAAAAGATAAGGAAGCGAATACATCATACGATGAGCCAAAGCGCCACATAGTTCTTTCAGGAAAAAGGGACATCGTGGGAGTGGAGGACAAGACAGACATGTCTGAAGATTATGAAAAGTTTCATGAAATTCCTCCCTTCAAAGTCAAGGCTGACCCCAGCATCCTGATGAACGATGAAGATTATCCATGGTTACGGCGCAATAAGCAAATGACACAAGCGAAGAAAAAGTGAAGACTTTCTCCCGCAACTATTATGATGATACCATGCCAACTTTGTAAGTGACGAGTATGATACCATTGTCCGTTTTGTACATGCACATGCTATGTGGGTCAATTTATGATACCATGCCAACTTTCAACTTTTTCATAGTTCATTTGAATAGCTTTAATGTCTTATGGTTCGGCCCTCGTAATAATTAAAAATAGCAACAATAAGTATTTTGTTGTAAGTAGAAACAAAATAAAATAAATAAAGCAAGAAAGAAAACAAAAAAACAAAAAAAGTGTTTTCAAATTTGAAAACTAATGACACTAACAGAAAGTTTATAATTTTCCTAAAACTAAAAGCAAAAACAATTAAAAAATAAAGCAAAAAACAAAAGAAAATAAATAATGCAGAAAACAAAAGAAAAAAACAACAATAAGTATTTTGTTGTAAGTAGAAACAAAATAAAATAAATAAAGCAAGAAAGAAAACAAAAAAACAAAAAAAGTCTTTTCAAATTTGAAAACTAATGGCACTAACAGAAAGTTTATAATTTTCCTAAAACTAAAAGCAAAAACAATTAAAAATAAAGCAAAAAACAAAAGAAATTAAATAATGCAGAAAACAAAAGAAAAAAACTTGAAAAAAATAAATATAGCAACAATAAGTAAAGAAAAGAAAAAAACAAAAAAGATGCCTCCTACTGGGCCGCCACGGCCTGAATACGACTAGAAACCCTACTATGGGCCAGGATTCAGGCCCGCAGTAGGCCCATAAGGCCCATCAGGCAAAGCAATAGCAAGTAGGCCCGAAAGCCTGCGGTGGAGAGGAGCTCGAGAGGGGTGCGGCAGTGGGGCTTATAAACCACTGCGCGCCCCTCTCGACTAGTGAGGTGGGACTAAACTTTGGCCCCGAGGCGGGCAGCATAGAGGCATTTGGTCCCGGTTGGTGGCACCAACCGAGACTAAAGGGGGGGCATTAGTCCCGGTTGGTGCCACCAACCGGGACCAAAGGCCGACGGTTCCCGCCCTTTGGGCTGCCGAAAAAGAGGCCTTTGGTCCCGGTTGGTGGCACCAACCGGGACTAAAGGGTGCATTAGTCCCGGTTGGTGTCACCAACCGGGACCAATGCTCTTGCTATATATACAGGACTTAGCAGTTTTCGCCAAAACTCATCTCTTTCTTCTCGACCCGATGCCTCTGCTCCTCGTCGTCGTCGTCGTCGCCGCCGCCGAGCCACTGCCCCGACACCGTCGCCGCACCCGCTGCCCCTGCCGGCCCCGACCCCGTCGCCGTCGCCGCGCGCGCCGCCCCTGCCCCGACCACGTCGCCGTCGCCGCGCGCGCCACCCGTTCCCCGACCCCGCGGCCGTCGCCGCGCGTGCCGCCCCTTCCCCGACCCCGTCGCCGTCGCCCCGACCACACGCCGCCGCCTTCGGTCCGGCCGCCGGCGCCCTTTCCTCTTATTTTTTGTGCATTTTTATGTATATGTTCTCTGTGTATATATGCATATGTTCTCTGTGTATATATGTTCATATATGCAAAAGTTAGATTTTAGAAAAACTTTATATATGCAAAAATTTATACATATATGTAAGTATATATGTATGTATAGTTGTATGTATATGGATACATGAGGGGGGTCGATATACCCCCTCTCCGATAGCATTTTTGTGCATTTTAGGTTAGTGTATATATATGTTGATGTATATATGCAAAAGATAGATTTTTAGAAAAAATACTATTTTTTCTGTTGATGATATGACGATGTTTTTTTTTTCATATATGCATTTTTTCATATATGTATTATTTTTTTAAGTTGTTAGTAGATATCGATTTTAGGTTAGTGCATTTTAGGTTAGTGTAGAGGAGAAATTTAAAGTAAACTAAGGAAAAGGAAGAAAAGAGGAAGAAGGAAGAAGGAATAAAGAAGAGTAAGAAGATCTGCTTGAAAAGACATCGGAAAAGAGTAAGAAGATGTCGGAGACAAACAAGAAAAATGTTGCGAAGAAGACGCTTCACCATCGCACGGGTTCAGGTGGCTACCTGCAAGCCCGGCCTAAGTGGTCCAAGGCTGAGAATGATCTGCTTGAAAAAGGGATCGAACCAGAGACAATGAGATGGCCAGACCGTTGCCGGACTTGGTTCTTCGGGTCTGGCAGAACCTTGGACCCTGTAACAGGGTTTTGCCAGTGGACGGACGAGCAACTAGAAATACCAGTCAACAACCTTCGACACTATATCGATGCAGCGCAGCGAGGGACGTTCCTTCCAAACAGGGAGAAGGACAAGCTCACAATGGCCCTTGGGAATCCTGAGCACCCTGGACGGACACGAGGCACGCCAGGCTCCATTCCGTGGAAGGCTGGTTTTTCGGACGCAGGGGGTTACAAAACCCACGAGAGGAGGAAGAAACTGGAGCAGGACCAACTGCAGGCGCTGCACGAAAGGGTAATGGGGCTAGAGGATCGAGAAGAGGAACGAGAAGCAGCAGATCGCAGCAAACAACCTACCGAAGCTTCCCCCGAAGCTACCCCGCCATCTCAGCCGAGAAGCAGCGTGGCTTCCACCGAGCTGCTTCAGCCGGAGCATGTCTTGACGACTCCTGCCAGCTATCCCGTGGATGGTATCACGGAGTCTCAAAATTGCCACATGATGTCACGATGGATGACTTTCAAGGTCAAGGCGGCTGTTGGCCAAGTTTATCCTAGTGGACCCGGCACAACTTATCACTGCCAGCCGATTCCAAAAGGATATGCTAAGGTGATGGTGGATGAAATAACAAAGGGATTTGAGGACCTCGTGCTTGACCACCCTACCGGTGAAGGGGAGACTATGCTGGGTTCTGCTCTGAAGACTCCATGCCTATGGAAGAAGGAGCTCATCAACCTTTTGAACTGGACGCCTCCGCCTCCTCCTCCTGCTCCAGCGAGTTAGGGCACTCCGCCTCCTCCACCGCCTCCTCCTCCGGCGAGTGACGATCAGGGCACGCATGGCGGCACTTCGCCTCCTTCTCCGGCGCATGGCGGCACTCCGCCTCCTTCTCCGCCTGCGGCGGCGCTCCCGAGCAGCCAGCAGCATCCTCCTTCTCCGCCTCGCCAGCAAGGGCGGAAGAGACCCGCCGCCGCCCCGGCTGCTCCGGCACGTCGTACTCCTTCTCCTCTGCCTCATAAGCAAGCACGAAAGAAGACAGACACCGCAGCCGCTCCATCTGCTCCGGCGTCTAGCAGCACAACCAGAGGCGGGAGGCAATACAAATACGGTCCATCATCTCTCAAGCCTCTAGAGAAGTTACCGTACGAGAGGTCCGAGGAGGAAAACGATACGATTGTGCGGACCCACGTGAAGGAGTTCTTTGAAGGGGTGAAAGCAAAGAGACATCCACCTCCGGAGGATAAGGTAGATCCGGTGAAAGCAAAGCGCACTCTCGACGCCCTGAGGAAACCACCAAAGTCTCCGCCGAGAACCAACTATGAGCGCATTACTGAACAAACATATCTCCAAGCCCAGCGGTCGGGAACTACTGTCAGTGCTAAAAGGTCAAAAGAACGAGCAAAGGGGAAAAAATTGCCCAGCTCGGCGAACAAGCACAGCAATCGTGCCCCCCGCTCAATGTGTCTAATGCTCCGGGGACGGTGGCCGGTGATGGCAATCTTGACGATTACCTGCCTGACGATGCACTTCCTGATTTCTTGGAGGTGGACGAACACAGCTACGAGTACGGGAAGCCTCTCGTCAAATATGAAAAATCTCTGACAACAATGATGCGAAGATTCCATAATTGGTACATGGAAACCTGCAGAGTCTGAGGGTAAGAATGCTTTGTATCTGCATATTAAAGAGGAGCACAATCTCGTTGCAAATGATCTGTTGACTGTTCCATTTGAGGACTTCTTCGAGTTCTTCAATCAAAAGGCCCTCGATAAATTAATGGTCTTTTGCTACTGCCTATAAGTACTATTTCTGTCATTAAGTCTCTATATATAGCTCAGCTCTTTCATTGCATGTATTTATAATTAATTATCCTCAATATATTATGCAGATTGAAGATCGTCGAGTGCAAAAAACAAGAAATTTATGATATTGGGTTCATTAACACAAATATCATAGATGTATTTCTGGTTGAAAAGAACGTCAAGGAGGCTGAGGACAACTTGCTACAATCGTTGATCAAAAATCAAAACAAAGATACCATACTCTTTCCTTACAACGGCCCGTGAGTGTTACTGTCGTGTGCATATTCGGTTTCCCTTATTACTCAAGCGAGCTTATAGTAATGTAATTGATGAGTTATGCATGCGTGCGCAGGTACCACTATATTCTTATGGAGATTAAGCTTGAGCGTGGACTAGTAACCGTCTTAGACTCGAGACGGAAAGATCCCAAATCCTATGCGGACATCACTGAAATGCTCAGCAAGTAAGTTCAATCGATCATTATCGCACCATATCGGCAACTTTTTGTTCATTTCCTGATATCTCAAGTAATAATAATAATTTTCTTTGTCTTGCAGGGTTTGGAAACAGTTCACCGCAGAAGCTCCGGGACTGCCGAAGGAGCTGACATATAAATGGCCGAAAGTAAGTACTACTGGCTAGCTAGTTGCGCGCATCTCCCGTTGATTCTATAGCTATACTTTCATCAATGCCATTTATAATGCTTCATTATCAGTTTGATTGACCTCTATTTCTCGTAAAGTGCTTGTGGCAGGAGGAAGGGAATGATTTCCATGGATACTACGTGTGCGAGTTCATCCACACCGCGACTTTGAAAAACAAGCGGGGCTACTCTCAAAGACAATATGAAGTGCGTAAACAATAATATTCACAATTTCATTTTATTACACCATCATTTCTGTTGAGTTTCATTCATATATATGTATTAATTAACCTCCTTCTTCAAATTAGACGTGCCAGATGCGGAATGAACTCCTAGAACCAGATCGCATGAAAGCAATTCAAGAGGAATTGGCGGGATTCTTTCTTGACCACGTCATCAATAAAGCCGGAGAATACCATGTGGAAATTGATTTCAAATGCTAGGGGTTTGTAATTAAGAGATCTTATACATATTGTACATGTATGTAGCCAGTAGCGTCGGATACATAATACGAAAACTTGTTGTTCGACCAATCTCTCGAAGAAGGAGAGGTCAATCGATCACTTCTCTCGGTATGCATGACGATCTTCTGTACTGAATGGTTCTCTCGATCACTTATGTATATATAGTACGTAGCGTCGACCAAACACGGACATAAGAGAGGACACTTCTCTCTATTAATTAGCTAGCTAACATAATATATGAAACACCTAAATTAACCCCCCAAAACCCCCAACCTCCCCTCCTTAAAAAAAACCCCAGCCACTGGAATGCTGACGCGTGGATGCCTTTTGGTCCCGGTTGGAGCCACCAACCGGGACCAAAGGCCCCCTGACCGGGCTCGGCGGACAGGGCCACGTGGAGACACATTGGTCCCGGTTCTGGTTTGAACCGGGACTAATGGGTGGAGGTATTAGTAACGGCCCATTAGTCCCGGTTCATGAACCGGGACTAAAGGCCCTTACGAACCGGGACTATTAGGTGTTTTTCTACTAGTGCCAATATTCACATCTGTATGTGATTAATACCCATAGTTCACATCGTCATGTGATCAACACCCAAAGGGTTACTAGAGTCAATAATCTAGTGCACATCGCTATGTGATTAACACCCAAAGAGTACTAAGGTATGATCATGTTTTGCTCGTGAGAGAATTTTAGTCAATGGGACTGTCACATTCAGAGCCATATGTATTTTGCAAATATTTTATGTCTACAATGCTCTGCACGGAGCTACTCTAGCTAATTGCTCCCACTTTCAATATGTATCCAGATTGAGACTTAGAGTCATCTGGATCAGTGAAAAAGCTTGCATCGATGTAACTCTTTACGAAGAACTCTTTTTATCACCTCCATAATCGAGAAACATCTCCTTAGTCCTCACTAAGGATATTCTTGACCGCTGTCCAGTGATCTACTCTTAGATCAAAATTTTATTCCTTTGCCAAACTCAGAGCAAGGTATACAATAGGTATGGCACACAGCATAGCACACTTTATAGAACCTATGACTGAGGCATAGGGAATGACTTTTCATTCTCTTTATATTTTCTGCCATGGTCGGGTTTTGAGTCTTACTCAACTTCACACCTTTGCATCACAGGCAAGAACTCTTTCTTTGACTGTTCCATTTTGAACTACTTCAAAATCTTGTCAAGGTATGTACTCATTGAAAAATCTTATCAAGTGTCTTGATATATCTCTATAGATCTTGATGCTCAATGTGTAAGCAGCTTCACCGAGGTCTTTCTTTGAAAAACTCCTTTCAAACACTTCTTTATGCTTTCCAGAAAATTCTACATCATTTCCGATCAACAATATGTCATTCACATATACTTATCAGAAAGGCTGTAGTGCTCCCACTCACTTTCTTGTAAATACAGGCCTTTCCAAAAGTCTGTATAAAACCATATGCTTTGATCAACTCATCAAAGCGTATATTCCAACTCCGAGATGCTTGCACCAGTCCATTGATGGATCGCTGGAGCTTGCATATTTTGTTAGCACCTTTAGGATTAACAAAACCTTCTGGTTGCATCATATACAACTCTTCTTTTAAAAAATCCATTAAGGAATGCAGTTTTTACATCCATTTGCCAGATTTCATAAAATGTGGCAATTGCTAACATGATTCGGACAGACTTAAGCATCGATACGAGTGAGAAAATCTCATATTCAACACCTTGAACTTGTCGAAAACCTTTCGCAACAAGTCGAGCTTAGTAGGTAGTAACACTACTATCAGTGTCCGTCTTCCTCTTGAAGATCCATTTATTTAACATGTCTTGCTGATCATCGAGCAAGTCAATCAAAGTCCATACTTTGTTCTCATACATGGATCATATCTCAGATTTTATGGCCTCAAGCCATCTCGCGGAATCTGGGCTCATCATCGCTTCCTCATAGTTCGTAGGTTCTTCATGGTCTAGTAACATGACTTCCAGAACAGGATTACCGTACTACTCTGGTGCGGACCATACTCTGGAAGACCTATGAGTTTCTGTAGTAACTTGATCCGAAGTTTCATGATCATCATCATTAACTTCCTCACTAATTGGTGTAGGAATCACTGGAACTGATTTCTGTGATGAACTACTTTCCAATAAGTGAGAAGGTACAATTACCTTATCAAGTTCTACTTTCCTCCCACTCACTTCTTTCGAGAGAAACTCCTTCTCTAGAAAGGATCCATCTTAGCAACGAATATTTTGCCTTCGGATCTGTGATAGAAGGTGTACCCAACAATTTCCTTTGGGTATTCTATGAAGATGCACTTCTCCGATTTAGGTTCGAGCTTATCAGTTTGAAACTTTTTCACATAAGCATCGCAGCCCCAAACTTTAAGAAACGACAACTTTGGTTTCTTGCCAAACCACAGTTCATAAGGCGTTGTCTCAACGGATTTCGATGGTGCCCTTTTTAAAGTGAATGCAGCTGTCTCTAATGCATAACCCCAAAACGATAGTGGTAAATCGGTAAGAGACATCATAGATTGTACTATATCCAATAGAGTACGGTTATGACATTTGGACACACCATTACGCTGTGGTGTTCCATGTGGCGTGAGCTGTGAAACTATTCCACATTGTTTTATATGAAGGCCAAACTCGTAACTCAAATATTCTCTTCTACAATCAGATCATAGAAACTTTATTTTCTTGTTACGATGATTCTCCACTTCACTCTTAAATTCTTTGAACTTTTCAAATGTTTCAGATTTGTGTTTCATTAAGAAGATATACTCATATCTGCTCAAATCATCTTGTGAAGGTCAGAAAATAACGATACCCGCCACGAGCATCAATACTCATTGGACCGCATACATCAGTATGTATTATTTCCAATAAGTCACTATCCCATTCCATTGTTCCGGAGAACGGAGTTTTAGTCATCTTGCCCAAAAGGCACGATTCGCAAGCATCAAATGATTCATAATCAAGTGATTCCAAAAGTCCATTTATATGGAGTTTCTTCATGCGCTTTACACCAATATGACCTAAACGGCAGTGCCACAAATATGTTGCACTATCATTATCAACTTTGCATCTTTTGGCATCAATATTATGAATATGTGTATCACTACGATCGAGATCCAACAAACTATTTTCATTGGGTGTATGACCATTGAAGGTTTTATTTATGTAAACAGAACAAGAATTATTCTCTGACTTTAAATGAATAACCGTATTGCAATAAACATGATCAAATCATATTCATGCTCAACACAAACGCCAAATAACATTTATTTAGGTTTAACACTAATCCCGAAAGTATAGGGAGTGTGCGATGATGATCATATCAATCTTGGAACCACTTCCAACACACATCGTCACTTCACCCTCAACTAGTCTCTGTTTATTCTGTAACTCCTGTTTCGAGTTACTAATTTTTAGCAATCGAACAAGTATCAAATACTCAGGGGCTACTATAAACACTAGTAAGGTACACATCAATAACCTGTATATCAAATATACCATTGTTCACTTTGCCATCCTTCTTATCCACCAAATATTCAGGGCATATTTGCTTCCAGTGACCATTTCCTTTGCAGTGTAAGCACTCAGTTTCAGGCTTTGGTCCAGCTTTGGGATTCTTCGCGGGAGTGACAACTTGCTTGTCATTCTACTTGAAGTTCCATTTCTTTCCCTTTGCCCTTTTTTTGAAACTAGTGGTCTTGTCAATCATCAACACTTGATGCTCTTTCTTGATTTCTACCTTCGTCGATTTCAGCATCACGAAGAGCTCGGGAATAATTTTCGTCATCCCTTGCATTATAGTTCATCACGAAGTTCCAGTAACTTGGTGATGGTGACTAGAGAACTCTGCCAATCACTATCTTATCTGGAAGATTAATTCCCACTTGATTCAAGCGATTGTAGTACTTAGACAATCTAAGTGCTTGCTCACTAGTTGAGCAATTCTCCTCCATCTTTTAGGCGAAGTATTTGTCAAAGGTCTCATACCTCTTGACACGGGCATGAGTCTGAAATACCAATTTCATCTCTTGAAACATCTTATATGTTCCATGATGTTTCAAAAATGTTATTTTTGTAGTTCCGGTTCTAAGCCATAAAGCATGGTTCACAAAACTATCAAGTAGTCATCATATTGAGCTAGCCAAACATTCATAACGTCTGCATCTGCTCCTGCAATAGGTCTGTCACCTAGCGGTGCATCAAGAACATAATTCTTCTGTGCAGCAATGAGGATAAAGCTCATATCACGGACCAAGTCCGCATCATTGCTACTAACATTTTTCAACTTAGTTTTCTCTAGGAACACATATAAAAACATAGGGAAGTAAAAACATAAGGAAGCAACAACGCGAGCTATTGATCTACAACATAATTTGCAAAATACTACCGGGACTAAGTTCATGATAAATTAAAGTTCAATTAATCATATTACTTAAGAACTCCCACTTAGATAGACATCCCTCTAATCCTCTAAGTGATTACGTGATCCATATCAACTACACCATGTCCGATCATCACGTGAGATGGAGTAGTTTCAATGGTGAACATCAATATGTTGATCATATCTTCTATATGATTCACGCTCGACCTTTCGGTCTTCGTGTTCCATATCTGTTATATGCTAGGCTCATCAAGTTTAACCTGAATATTCCGCGTGTGCAACTATTTTGCACCCATTGTATTTGAACATAGAGCCTATCACACCCGATCATCACGTGGTGTCTCAGCACGAAGAACTTTCGCAACGGTGCATACTCAGGGAGAACACTTTTACTATGATAATTTAGTGAGGGATCATCTTATAATGCTACCGTCAATCAAAGCAAGATAAGATGCATAAAAGATAAACATCACATGCAATCAATATAAGTGATATGATATGGCCATCATCATCTTGTGCTTGTGATCTCCATCTTCGAAGCACCGTCATGATCACCATTGTCACCGGCGCGACACCTTGATCTCCATCGTAGCATCGTTGTCGTCTCGCCAATATTATGCTTCTACGACTATCGCTACCGCTTAGTGATAAAGTAAAGCATTACAGGGCGATTGCATTGCATACAATAAAGCGACAACCATATGGCTCCTGCCAGTTGCCGATAACTCGGTTACAAAACATGATCATCTCATACAATAAAACTTAGCATCATGTCTTGACCATATCACATCACAGCATGCCCTGCAAAAACAAGTTAGATGTCCTCTACTTTGTTGTTGCAAATTTTACGTGGGTGCTACGGGGTGAGCAAGAACCGTTCTTACCTACGCATCAAAACCACAACGATAGTTTGTCAAGTTGGTGCTGTTTTAACCTTCGCAAGGACCGGGCGTAGCCACACTCGGTTCAACTAAAGTGAGAGAGACAGACACCCGCCGGTCACCTTTAAGCAACTAGTGCTCGTGACGGTGAAACCAGTCTCGCGTAAGCGTACGCGTAATGTCGGTCCGGGCCGCTTCATCTCACAATACCGCTGAACCAAAGTATGACATGCTAGTAAGCAGTATGACTTATATCGCCCACAACTCACTTGTGTTCTACTCGTGCATATGACATCTACGCATAAAACCAGGCTCGGATGTCACTGTTGGGGAACGTAGTAATTTCAAAAAAATTTCCTACGCACACGCAAGATCATGGTGATGCATAGCAACGAGAGGGGAGAGTGTGTCCACGTACCCTCGTTGACCGAAAGCGGAAGCGTTAGCACAACACGGTTGATGTAGTCGTACGTCTTCACGGCCCGACCGATCAAGCACCGAAACTACGGCACCTCCGAGTTCTAGCAGACGTTCAGCTCGATGACGTCCCTCGAACTCTGATCCAGCCGAGTGTCGAGGGAGAGTTCCGTCAGCACGACGGCGTGGTGACGATCTTGATGTTCTACCGCCGCAGTGCTTCGCCTAAGCACCGCTACAATATTATCGAGGTGTACTATGGTGGAGGGGGGCACCGCACACGGCTAAAAGATCCAAGGGATCAATTGTTGTTGTGCCTAGAGGTGCCCCCCTGCCCCCGTATATAAAGGAGCAAGGGGGAGGGGGCGGCCGGCCTAGGAGGGGCGCGCCAAGGGAAGTCCTACTCCCGGTGGGAGTAGGACTCCCTCCTTCCTTGTTGGAGTAGGAGAAGGGAAAAGAGGGGGAGAGGAAGAAGGAAAAGGGGGCTGCGCCCCTTGTCCAATTCGGACCAGAGGGGGGGCGCAGGCCTCCTTCCTTTTGGCCTCTCTCCTCTATTCCCGTATGGCCTAATAAGGCCCATATACTCCCCGGCGAATTCGCGTAACTCTCCGGTACTTCGAAAAATACCCGAATCACTCGGAACCTTTCCGAAGTCCGAATATAGTCGTCCAATATATCGATCTTTACGTCTCGACCATTTCAAGACTCCTCGTCATGTCCCCAATCTCATACGGGACTCCAAACTCCTTCGGTACATGAAAACACATAAACTCATAATATAATTGTCATCGAAACCTTGAGTGTGTGGACCCTATGGATTCGAGAACAATGTAGACATGACCGAGACACATCTCCGGTCAATAACCAATAACGGAACCTGGATGCTCATATTGGCTCCCACATATTCTACGAAGATCTTTATCGGTTAGACCGCATAACAACATGTGTTGTTCCCTTTGTCATCGGTATGTTACTTGCCCGAGATTCGATCGTCGGTATCTCAATACCTAGTTTAATCTCGTTACCGGCAAGTCTCTTTACTCGTTCCGTAATACATCATCCCGCAACTAACTCATTAGTTGCAATGCTTGCAAGGCTTAAGTGATGTGTATTACCAAGAGGGCCCAGAGATACCTTTTCGACAATCGGAGTGACAAATCCTAATCTCGAAATACGCCAACCCAACATATACCTTCGGAGACACCTGTAGAGCACCTTTATAATCACTCAGTTACGTTGTGATGTTTGGTAGCACACAAAGTGTTCCTCCGGTAAACGGGAGTTGCATAATCGCATAGTCATAGGAACATGTATAAGTCATGAAGAAAGCAATAACAGCATACTAAACGATCTTGTGTTAAGCTAACGGAATGGGTCAAGTCAATCACATCATTCTCCTAATGATGTGATCTCGTTAATCAAATGACAACTCTTTGTCCATGGCTAGGAAACATAACCATCTTTGATTAATGAGCTAGTCAAGTAGAGGCATACTAGTGACACTCTGTCTATGTATTCACACATGTATCATGTTTCCGATTAATACAATTCTAGCATGAGTAATACACATTTATCATGAAATAAGGAAATAAATAATAACTTTATTATTGCCTCTAGGGAATATTTCCTTCATTGGCTACAGAAAATAAAATCACTTCTAGGCTGAAATGGTAGTTTCTACAGCAACTACCTTTTTACTAGCTCCTATGTAGCTGGTTTTCCCTGAGCTTATTTACCTTAGTAAGAGTCAGTAAAACCCCAAAGCTCAGCACTTGAATCCCTGTGGTTTGACCACAGTAACTCCCCAAAGTTTCTGTCCAGAAACTTAACCTCATCACCATTTTACTTCTACTGTACCTGGAACCAAATCGAGCCATGGTAACACCTAAGTTACTAAGGACTACACGCCAGACATGCTTGTTAGTGCGTAGGTGGCCTGATGTCACGGTCAACGCGGTGACCGCGTTCGTCCGAAGGGGCTGGCATGCCAAACGCACGCTCTAAGCAACGCCAGCGCCTCTATGGAGCGCGTGCTCGCTGCCCAGCCAGCCGCAGCGCGCCAACCCTCGCCCCCATCCTCGTCTTCACCTCTTTAACTCCTCCCTGCCGCTCGCCGACGCCGGAGCTCGCCACAGCGAGCACGAGCATGGTCCGGCCAACAGCACAGTGCGCAGCGCACTGTGTTCGTCCCTTTCCTCCTCGATCCTGTGCTCGTCCGCGTCCGCGCACAGCTCCCGTGTGACTCCCGTCGCCTTCCCCCTCTCTCTCTGACGCAACTCGTCGCCGGGCGCCGTGGACAGGTGTCCACCGGTGGAGCATGAACCCCCTCGCCGCTCGCCTATATAAGGAGCCATCCCCCAGCTTCCTCGAGCACCATCCTGCACTCTCTCACACCCCACAAACTAGTAGGAAGCCGCAGCCCGGCCGGGCAGGCCGCGGGCTGCCGTTCCGGAGCCGAGCTCGCCGGCGATCCCCTCTGGATCGTTCCCGCAGCTCCGGTCCTCCCCAAGCCAAGGCGACCCCGCCAGGGCCTCCGCCTCTCCTCTGTGAAGCCAACGCACCCAGCTAGAGCCGCTGGAGCCGCCCTAGCCGCCGTCTTCCTCATCTCTGGCGACCACTCTATTCTGCTTCCGCTTGCGAGGAAGAATCCGACGCCGTCCGACCTCCGTTAGCCGCGCTACGGGTACGGGCAGGTGCGCAATCGTCTTCTCCGTCGATCCCTCCCTCTCGTTTGCCTCCAAGAAGCCTCAACGCCGGCGTAAGCTCCGGTGAAGCGCCGTGCCTCTCTGTTTCCTTCTCCCCTCCCTCCGGCCTGACTCGCGGGGCCCGCTAGTCAGCCACTCATTACACGCGCGAAGTGGTATGAGTGGTGGATCCCCGGGAGAATACGCCTTCAACGTCACCCCCCCTCTGTTTTCTTTTTCAAATCTATTCCAATTCCATGAGCATTCAAATGGCCACAACTTTTATTCTACAAGTCCAAATGCAGTGATTCTTTTTGCATCGTGCTCTGTGTCCAAAAATCTAACAGCATCCCAGAGATGGGATTTTCCCTTGCTGTCTAGATTTTCTGGCATTTTTCAGAAGGTTTCTTGATATTTTTATTTTGTGGTTTTGAATATTTTCATAAGAACTAGCTTGTCTTGAGGATCACCAGGAGCCTTGTGATTTCTGAACCTCATCTGTACTAAGGCAAGCCACAGTAACATTTTTATGGTGCCACTTCAATATTTATGATTTTCATACTTGAACCTATGATTATTAATGCATTTAAATTAGTTATATTATGAATATATTCTGTTATGTGCTTGTTATGTTAAAATGCTGAACTTCAGAATGTTTGAAGTAAATATGGTTGGCAAGAACTTAGTTGATAGTGATTAATAAATAATATGGTCATAGAGTTTGATGAGTAATTTGAATATTATTTTTGCATAAGGAAAAATGATGATAATGCTAGAAATGGTTCTGGTATAAGTAAAGAGAGGTTTAATCAGAATAGTTGCATGAGTTTATGATGGCTCCGTAGGAGCGTGGTTGGTGTAGTCTTTGCACGGTTATGTCATGCATATGTTAAGTGATGCATAGTATGGCATGCGGCACCGGTTATTTTATTTTCACATTCAGTTGAACCTGATTAATAATTCAACTTGAACATGTTGTTGACCGGGTCGTGGTGCCGCTGAAACGAGTCTTTCCCAGTGCAACCACACCTGCCGGTATGGGACGGCCTTATTGCGTTTCATTGTCGTGCCTTTGGTCGGTACCTCAATTTAGGGAAGGTTATGGGCGTGCTGTACCATGGCCCGGTAGGCAAGCATAACCTTGTGAGCCCGTTGTTAAGTTGATTTTTGGTACCGGGTCCCAGAGTGGATCGTGGCCACGACGGTGGTCGAGGTGTCTGGAGGTAGACACGGGTCGACCCAGGACTAGCCCGGTGGGGTCTGAGTCGGAGGGGCCGGGAGAGTGTCATGACAGTGAAATGGTTTTGTCGGAACGCTATTGGTCCACACGAATGGGAGTGCGAGGCCATGGGTTCCGTAGTGTGGGTACAGTGTACTAACCTCTATAGAGTGTTTTTAATCTATCGATAGTCGAGTCCACGGTTACGAACATGCTCGAAAGTAAGGTACAACATGGGTCAACACTAAATAAATATGCACACTAATTTGCACTATGGATGACAGTGAGGTCATCGTGTTGAGTTGGACATGAGTTGTCGGGTTGTGATCGCCGTAAGGATCACGGGCCACGAGTTGGTCGGGTTGTGATCGCCGTAAGGATCACGTGCCATGAGATGGTCAGGTGGTGATCGCCATAAGGATCCCGAGTGTGTTGTGGTAATATCTGGTTTATTGGTCACATCTGGTAAGCTAGTCGGGAAAATGAGTACCTGTTGAGCATGTTCACAGCATGTTGGATATATATATATATATATATATATATAGTTGCATTGTTGATTAATTGGATAAATATCATTATATTGTCTGTCATCATATTTATGTCTATTATGAGCTTGCAAGTACATTCAATGTACTGACCTGGCATGTCATGCCAGATTTCAGGAAAGTCCCATTGGAAAGGAGTGCTGAACCGAGTCTAGACCGTGTCCACGTCGGTGTCCTTGTGCTATGGAGTCCCGCTACGTCGTTGTTCCGCTGCCGAGTAGTTGTCATGTTCGAGGCCCCCTTTTATGTTCACTAAATAATGTACATATTGTGAAGCCGCACCGTGTGTGCCGCCTGGCCTCGCTAACTGTTGTAATATGAGCTATGCTCTGCTAGCATGAATAAAGCGGTTATTTTCTGTACCATGTTGTTGTGTGTTGCCAGAAGACAAGGTCTCTGGGCTGGCAATGCAAGGTAAACTGGTCGCTCTGAGGCGGGGTGCCACAACGCTTGGTATCAGAGCCGCGCTGACTGTAGGCAACGCTAGACTAAGCCGAGTTAACTGGACGCTAGATACAAGTTGTAGCTTAGTGTCGGTAATGACTGTAGCTGGTTGCTGCATTGCTTGCACTGATTATATTTATTTTTCTATGCTAACCTGCTAATGGTTGTGAGTGTAGATGGCTATGGTGCTGTATCCGTGCCAGTTGCAGCTGATGCCGTACACGTCGCCGTATGTCCTTCGTAATGTGTGGCGTCGGTTATACCCTCACGGAGACGATCCTGTCTATCGTGTGTACCGGGAGCGCCTAGCTGACTCAGTGTATGAGTATCACGCCATGGTTACTCTGCGCACCAGTTCCAATTCCAGTTCTTACACTCGTACCTCTCGTAGCGGCCGCGCTTCTTCCGCTTCTCAGGCTGTCCAGTTTGCTGCATTCGAGGTACTCGTTGAGCTCCGTTACAACGAGGTCCGGATGCAGAACCACCCAGGTTTCCATTACTACCCTTCTCTCCACAATAATGGTCGTATATGTTTCCCTGTCATTGATCCAGAGTCTGATAGTGTAGCTAGCCACCTTTCTCCCTACATCACTGCTAGCTATCTTCTGATCTACGAGCTGGCTCGTGACCTGAGTCGTGCCCATACTGCTTTAGCCTCTGCTTTAGTCTCTGCTCGCTCAGCCACTATTTCTCCATCTGTGGGATTTATTCCCTACATCCCTGCCAGTTCTAGATCCCCAGTTTCCCCGGTTACTCCCCCGAGTAGCTCGGGCACCGTGACTGCTAGTCCACTTAGTGCTCCTGTCGAGTGGGTTTCACTCCTCGCCACTCCTGCAGCCCCGATGATCCACCCTCCACCTGCCCCAGAGGGAGAGCCCTCGAGGCAGCATCATCGTGTCACTTTTAACCCGGAGGTCTCTGTTAACCCTGTCGGTTCTGGATCCGAGTCCGCTTCAGGAGAGGACCCTGCAGCGCCAGCCGAGCAGTAGGACTTTCGAGTATTCTCAGTCATCAGGATGGAGTATGGATGTAGTCGTACGAGTCATGATGTTTCGTTTCTTGTATGAGAGTAGTTGGACCTGGCATGTTATTATCTTTCATGTATGAGTCTATGTATAATTATGTTGGACTTTATTTTATTCGCCGTGTTTTCTTCGTCTTTTCGGTTTCGCTTGGTTTTGTTGTTGGCTTCTCCCCAGTTTTTGTTGAATGCTTCTCATCTCGGTTGCGTTGACTTGGGAAAAATCACATTAGGATGACGCGGGGAGGCTGCAGTAGCAACGTTTGCGAGGGTTCTCTAGTTCGGCATTCCGCATGACATGCAGGACAATCACCCGAGCCGTACGTTCCTCCACCACCTCCACCGCCAAATCCGCCCTCCACCGGGCAAATTATGCGTATGTTCGAGGAATGACGAAACAATGATCTAATGGAAATATTCAGAAGTATTCAAGCAATGATTGGATAGAATGGAAATCAGCCTGCCTCTCACTCCAAGTTATCTGTTTTTCAAAGGACTAAGCCTCCCAGTTTCAGTCAGGCCGTTGATCCCTTGGATGCAGATGATTGGTTAATAACTATGAAAAAGAAACTTGAGGTTGCTTGAAATGATGAAGAGGATAAAGTTCCATTTGCAACCCATTATCTGGAAGGCGCTGCTGCCATATGGTGGGAAAGTGAGAAAGCCATAGGGACTGAGAACGAAGCAATTACCTGGTCAAGATACAAGGAGCAATTCCGGAAATATCACATCCCTGCGGGTATTATGAAGACTAAGCAGTGTGAATTCCTTGCGCTCCTCCAAGGAAGTCAGTCTGTGGGAGAATATTTACAAAAATTCAATCACCTGTCACATTACTCCCAATATGACGTGGCCACTGAAGAAAGGAAAATGGACCGATTTCTTGGGGGATTAAACCCGCAACTTCGCTGTGCTCTCAGTATGTTCGATTTTCCAGATTTCGAAACACTGGTAAAGAAGGCTTTCATTGCTGAAAGGGAACACAAGCTCGTATCAGATAATAAGACTGCCCATAATGATCACAAACGCAAGTTTGAGCCCAAGAAGGAAATGCAACCGATGCAGAAGGTTCGTACCTGGCAGCCAACTCTGGTGCCATACCAGCCTAGTTGGCAACAAAATATTAACAAGACCACCACCCAAGTGAAGAATGATGTGCTCAACCCAGTTATGGATAATCACCTGCGCAACAATTCATGTTATAGTTGCGGACAAATCGGACATTATGCCAAACAGTGTCCCAAGAACAACCGGACCATTACTTCGTTCAAGCCTCAAATCCATTAATTGGAAGCTGGTCCAAGTCAATGCAACTTCACGGGATACATTCATCATATTTCAGCCGACGAAGCCCAAGAAAATCCCGAAGTCGTCATTTGTATGTTCCCTGTTAATAACATACCTGCAGTAATTTTATTTGACTCTGGGGCTTCCCACTCTTTTATTTCTCGAAGTTTCGTTGCCCAAAACAAATTTCCTTGTTCACTTTTGGGAAAGAATATGCTGGTACAAACCCTGGAATCCATTATCCAAAGCAATCTTGTCTGCCGCAATCTGGAAGTCAGTATGAATGAAATCCGTTTCCCGACGTCCTTGATACTCATTGAGTCTGATAAATGGGATGTTATCTTGGGTATGAATTGGCTGACTCAGTACCAAGTATGCATAAATTGTGCGACCCGAGAAGTCAACTTGACTGGACCAGATGGACAAGCTACCAAGTTTATTGCTCGTAGAAGCATACCTTCCATGGAAATGGTTTTCACAGCAATAGCAGAAATGGAATTAATTCCGGTAGTCAGTGAGTTTCCCGATGTATTCCCAGAAGAACTGCCATGCATGCCACCTGATCGAGAGCTTGAGTTTGCAACATAACTTGTGCCCGGAACCACACCAATACACAAGAAATATTATCGTATGCCGTCATCCGAATTGGTAGAGCTAAATAAACAACTCAATGAAATGCTCCAAAAAGGATATATCCGCCCCAGTTCCTCGCCATGGGGATCACCCGCTATTTTTGTGGACAGGAAAGATGGCAGCCTTCGTATGTGTGTGGACTCCCAACAGTTAAATGATGTCACGATCAAAAACAAATACCCTCTACCAAGGATTGATGATTTGTTTGATCAGCTCAGTGGAGCCAAGGTATTCTCAAAGATTGATTTGCGGACTGGATATTACCAGCTAAAAATTAAAAAGGAGGATATTCCCAAGACCGCGTTCACCACTCGCTATGGTCTTTATGAATATACCGTCATGTCCTTTGGCCTTACCAACGCCCCCGCCTTCTTCATGCACATGATGAACAAAGTATTCATGGATTTACTTGATAAGTTCATGGTCGTCTTTATCAGTGATATACTTATTTACTCCAGAAGTGAAGAAGAGCATAAAGGACACCTCCGTGCAGTGTTACAACGACTCCGTGAGCAACAGTTGTACGCTAAGTTCAGTAAATGCGAGTTTTGGCTCAAGCAAGTTGGATTCCTTGGGCATGTGCTAATCCGCTAAAGGAATAGCCGTCGACCCAAGCAAAGTAAAAGGCATGCTCGACCGGTTGCCACCCGCCACCGGATCTCAGATCCGGAGTTTTCTTGGATTAGCCGGATACTACCGTCGTTTCATTGAAGGGTTCTCCAAGATTGCTAAGCCCATGACTGAGTTGCTGAAAAAGGATAAGAAGTTTGAATGGACGTCAGACTGTGAGAAAAGTTTCACCGAGTTAAAGAAGCGCTTAACAACTGCGCCAGTATTAACACTCCGAGATATCTACCGCAGCTTTGATGTATATTGCGACGCTTCCCGGCAAGGACTTGGGTGCGTGTTGATGCAAGATGGCAAGGTAGTAGCCTACGCCTCACGGCAGCTACGACCCCATGAAGGAAGTTACCCCACTCATGATTTGGAATTGGCCGCGGTAGTTCATGCTTTAAAAATTTGGAGACACTACCTCATTGGAAAAAGGTGCCAAATTTTTACCGATCACAAAAGCCTCAAGTATATATTTACTCAGCCAGATTTAAATCTCCATCAATGAAGATGGCTTGAGTTGGTCAAGGATTATGACCTTGGATCAAATTATCATCCGGGTAAGGCCAACATGGTTGCCGATGCACTCAGTCGAAAGCCCGTCAGTTTAAGCGTCATGCTGAAATCACTACCTCCCGAACTTAAAGAAGAAACTGCTTAGCTCAACCTGGTTATAGTTGAGGCTGGCCTTGCCAATATTCTGACGGTTACCCCTACTCTGGAGGAAGAAATCCGCAAGGCCCAGCCAGACGATGCCAATCTGCAGAAACGCATCAAGTCATCCGATTTCTCGAAGGATCAGTGCGGTACCCTCCGATTCAGGGGAAGGATTTGTGTGCCTAATCAAGCTGATCTAAAGCAGAAAATTTTGTCAGAAGCCCACGAATCCTCGTATTCAATCCACCCTGGAGGCACAAAAATGTATGAAGACCTTCGACAAATATTCTGGTGGGATGGAATGAAGAAAGACATTTCTTATTTCGTGGCCTGTTGCGACATATGCAACAAAGTTAAAGCGAAATATCAAAAACCAGCCGGACTTCTCCAACCTTTGCCCGTGTCACAATGGAAATGGGATGATGTCTGTATGGATTTCAGCACAGGATTACCCAGGACCCGACGGGGCAACGATGCGATCTGGGTCATAGTGGACACATTAACCAAGGTGGCACACTTTCTCCCAGTCAAAACCTCATACCGAGCAGATGAGCTTGCCTGACTGTATGTATCCAGGATTGTCAGTTTACATGGAGTTCCCCGAACCATCACTACTGACCGAGGTTCACTTTTCACATCTGCATTCTGGAACCGTCTCCATCAAGCTCTTGGAACGGAATTAAAATACAGCACCGCTTATCATCCTCAGATGGATGGGCAAACGGAAAGAGTAAATCATATACTCGAAGATATGCTCCGAGCATGTGTTTTAGCCCAAGGACCACAATGGGAAGACTGCTTGTCGTACGCCGAGTTCTCGTATAACAATGGGTTCTAGACCAGCTTAAAGATGTCACCTTATGAAGCTTTGTATGGCCGAAAGTGCCGCACTCCGTTAAGCTGGTCTCAAACCGGAGATAGTCGTATTTTTGGAACAGATCTCATGCTGGAAGCCGAAAGACAAGTCAAGGAGATTTGAGATAGATTACAACTAGCCAAACCGCGACAGAAAAGTTATTATGACGCAAAGCACCGACAGATCAGTTTTGAACCCGGAGAACATGCTACCTTCGAGTCACACCCATGAGGGGAATAAAAAGGTTCCAAACCCGTGGAAAATTGGCACCCAGGTTTATTGGTCCATTTCCCGTCATGACACTGTAGGGGAACGCAGCAGAAAACAAAAATTTTCTGACCTACGCACCAGCCCAGGACCACTATGGAGACTGCATACATGGTTTGATCTTTTTCGTTACCGACTCGTAGCGCAGCGGGAAGTAGAGTCAATGACGAACGGCGGTGCAGATCCCCGCAGCTAGGATTTACAACCTCCCAATCGCGAGGATGTATACCCTCATCCGCTCCTCAGACAGCCCTTCGGGAGACGGTCGAACAGCCCCCCCCCCAGACGGTGTCGCGGACAGCCCTTCGGGAGGACCTTCGAAACTCGAATGGTCACTCGGACAGCCCTTCGGGAGGACCTTCAAAACTCGGACGGTCACACGGACAGCCCTTCGGGAGGCACTCACGAACTAAGACCGAAACTACGATCTCTCTCCAGAGTTACACACATACGTTGTCATCTATCCAGCAGGGCTTCGCCGTCCAGAACTAGTTCCTGCCGGAACCCAGACAGCCTTTCGGCTCTCCAAAACTATTTTGCTGGGAGGGAGAGAAGAAGCCAGATCATTGCATGGCACTTGTATGAGAGCAAAGGGGATGAGTGTGGAGGGATGCCCCTCCACCTCTATTTATAGGAAATCCCAAGGGGTAGGGTAGTTTCACACAAAAACCCAAAATGCACATGAATGAAGTCCTTCCACAAGGACCTAGGAGTGAAACCAATGAACAAGAGGGTCCCCAAGGGGGGATACCCCATGTGGCCGGCCACACCCCCATGAGGGGCCCAAAAAATGGCTCCTATCCATCCATGTCATCCCCAAGATCTTTTGGAGCAAAGCCCCAAAAGGTGGCTTTCCATAAAGTAACCATAAAGCTGATTTTCACTATTCATGATGACATCTTTCAGCGTCTGGTCGAACTGAAAATATTTATGTGGGCCAAGAACATTTCCAGTACCCACTAAAATGATTTTCAACGCGTTCCGAAACAATTCCGGTTTTAGTGATTTTCATCTGCGAAACGCATCTGAAGTGGCTCCGGCTGCTCCGGAACATTTCCGGTTTTTATCTCAGAAAATTCCAAAAAGCTTCCAGAATGATTCTGGCACCCTTCAAGAATTATCAGGCATTTGCCGAAACCAAATTGACTTAATGGTATATCCCAAAACAACTTTTCGATATCATTGAAACTCATCCGATGACCTCTCTCTGCGGTACGATTCCGCTGTCCGAAACTTTTCCGATGTCCGAAACTTTTTCGGTGATTTTCTCTCAGACTCCCTGTCTAGTATTCAACAGATAGATGACCCTTAAGTGTGTGACCCTATAGGTTCGGTGAAGTATAGACATGACCCGGAACCCCTTCCGATCAATGATCAACATCGGAGCAGTGGACACCCATATTGACCCCTATACCCACACGAATGAATATTCTAGTGAACCTCCAGTTGCCGTGTGCTATTCCTGTTGCTTCGTGATATGTTACATAGACCCGAGGTGAGATTTACTTGCATCCCCGTGGATCAACAATTTGTCCACTATGCTAGTTACCTCGTTACTGGTTTTGCTCTCTTTTCTCGTTTCCGTGTTCCGGCATCCCTGTGATCAAATCACACTGTGTCTGGCCAGACGATGATGGATACCGTAACACCGAGAGGGCCCGAGAATATCTCTCCATGGTTGGAGGAGCAAATCCCAATCTTGAGCTATCAAGTTACTTGACACACTTTTCCATGAACCCGTAAGCCGCCGTAATAGCCACCCATTTACGGATGACGTTTAACAACCCCAAAGTTCATGAAGCAAGCATGAAGAAACTCGATACTCTCATGGTCTAAGGAATCATGCAAACATTAACCATCTCTGTGTTATTGACCATTAACTTGTGACGAATGAATCTCATAGCATAACATGAAACCGGGTCGATTCAACACAAATGTTCTCTTAACATTGTGCCCTCAAAGTTGCTGGAATAGACATGCCCATGATCAGGAAAACGGAACCATCATGCGACACTTGAGCTAGTCTTAGAGGCCAAACTAGGAATACTTCTTACCGTTTATTATTCCACACGTGCATATGAGTCTTCCGTCGAGCCTCATGGATATTGCAGACTTGAGAATCATTGCAGTTATAGCATGGAACATAAACATAATTATGAACTCAGAGATAAATAATATCATTTATTATTGCCTCTAGGGCATATCTCCTACAGACTCCCACTTGCACTAGAGTCAATAATCTAGTCAATGCTAATGCACTTTACACCTATGGCACATTGGTGTAAATATGCTTCGCTTGTGGTATAGCTTGATGTCCAACGGATCTGACGACTTCAGCTCCGTGTGTATCTTTGCATATCCTCGCGTCTTCACGCTTTCACAAAATTCATATTTTGTGCGGACTTGGCTTTGTATAAATGTGAATCACAGGTTGAACCTGGATTCCTCAGACTGAGTTATGGAGAAACTACCTGCAGTAGTGTCCCATTGACAAAAGCCATCTTGGAACCATACTAAGTTCATGAATGAACTATATGATTCAACATCTTGTTTGTCGCTTCTAAAGCATCAACATACTTAGTCATTTGTTATAGAATTCGCCACAGTATTACACAAAATCCTTAACTTAAATCAAAAATCGCATGGAGAAAAGATGAAGACCATATCGATGTAACATTTTACAACGAACTCTTCATGATCTCCGCTTGCGAGAAAACATATCATCAGTACTTACTCTAGTACTCAATGACATCTTTCATTGTTGTCCCATGATCAGTACTTTGATCACTTTAGTATCCATACTCGCAACATCTTGGGAGTATTGGACATATCTGGTTGTTTTACATACCATGGAATACATGATTAATCCAAACACAAAAGTGTGTGGAATCTGCATCATGTATTTTGCTCATCAGTGTTTTGGGACACTGATTCTTGCAAAAACTCTTTCCATGTGACTTCGGCAAGAATCACTCCTTGTCGTTCTTAGTGCTAAATGGTTTTAGCATCTTGTCAATATGTATTTATTGCTTAGCCCTATTAGGTAAATCTATCTCCATAGATCATCATGCCTAATATCAAGGCTATTTAGCCTAAGCACTTCATCGAAAAACTATTTTCAAATGAAGTCCTAATTCGTGTCAAGAAATTTATTTCCAATTACCAATGTGTCAAGCACACAAGGTTTTTAGAAATATTATTGCGCTCCCACTTACTTTCTTGAATTACAAGCATCTTCGTTACCCATTGATGAAGTCAAAACCCCTTTTGAGCATTTCATCAAAACACGAAGATTCCAACTCCATTTTGCTCTCGCCTGTCCATCGCTGGAACTCTGAAGTTTGCATCCTTACTAGCATCCTCTGGATTGACAAACTACTTTGAACTGTATCACATATAAGTCCTAGGTTTCATTTCCATCAGATGGAAATCCTTTTGTCATCCACGTTTCATATCTCAAGATTGAAATATGTATTAATTGCTAGTTCAACCCGAACCGACTTTAAGCATTGCTACGATGAAACAACCTCATCGTAGTCAACTCCTTAAACTTATGGATAAACATTTTTATCCGTATTAGTTTTAAGTTCCATAAATATTCGTTAGACTCTAAGTCTTCCGAAAGGTGTATCAAGGTTTTAATCTTGAATCACTTATATGGAAACTAACTCGGTTTGTATTGGCATTTAGCCAATTCTGGAGTCAGGGCCCATCAACGCTTCCTTGTGTATCATAGGTATACTGTTGTTCAACAACAATATCTCATCTGCGCACCTGAGAGGTTTGCACGAGCCTTGCCTACGTGGTTCAACTGCAAGTTCGACCGAAGTTCATACATTTTATTGTAGAAACTTCTGTATCAGTCGCAGTAGGAAACTCTGGAATTACTTCGAAGGTCTCTTTCCTTTGATCTGATGACGAAGATATTGTTTATCTCGTCGAGTTGCACTATTCTCCCACTCACCTTTTTGAGAGAACCATTCTCTCTAAAAGCATACCGTTTCGTGGCAAAACTATTTGCCTCGGTATAGTGAGGGAGGAGTACCCAATGACTTGGGATAACCTACAAAGTAGCACTTGTCTGATTTGGAATAGGTTTGTAACCTTTTACACAAGCCCCATATTCCAAATGTTTAAGAAAAGATATAACATGGTTGAGCGTACCATACCATGGTGTCATTTCAACAGACCCGATGGAGCTCTTTTCAGTGTAAAAGCCGCAGTCTCTAAAGCATCACTCTTTAAAAGGGATAATGGCAAATTTATTTATGTCATCTTTGATCTTACCATGTCATAAATGGTTTGATTACATCTTCACAGACTTTCCACTTGCAGTGGTATTCTGGGAAGTGCAAGTTATGAATCCCCTTTCACAACTCATCAGACATTCGCTAAACTTGTAACTCAAATATTCCTTTCTGCAATCAAATTGTAGAAACATAATTTTCTTGTTACAATAACTTCTACTTCATTTCTGAAAACCTTTCGAATGATTTCAAAAGATCCAGACTTACGTCTCATCAAGTAAATATCCATATATCTACTTGAGCCATTTCTGAAGATAGATAAATCCACTACCTGCAACATTTATCGGACTACATACATCAAATGTATGATCACCAATAAGTTTGCTGTTCATTCTTTATTGCCTGTGAACGGTATTTCAGTCACTTCACCTTTCGGAGGAAAGTTGCAAGTGTCAGATGATTCAAAATCAAATGACTTCAAAATCCATCATAATGGAATTTTCCATGCGGGTTTCCCCAAATGTGACCAAATGTAGTGCCACACTTGTGTGGTATTCTTTTAGTCTTGCGACATTTAGCGTCAGTGTTATGGATGTATCATATTACCATCAATATTCATAACATACATCCCATCTTGGATGGAAGCATGGCCCTTCATGTTATTCATAATACTGAACAACAATTGTTGTTTTTATGAATAACCACTCTTGCAAAAACATTGTGCAATGGGCTAGAGTGTATGAAACTCTAAAATGAATTATGAAAATAAACCTAGAGGTAATGTATTATTATCAATATTCATAACATAAATCTCATTCATAATGAAAGTATGGCCCTTATGTTATTCATAACACTGAACATGAAAAGTTCTCTTATGAACAACCTTATTGCAAGATACCTTATGCAATGGGCTGGAGTGTGAAGCTCTAAATGAATTATGAAAATAAATACAGACGGTAATACACCAACGGAAAGTATAGTAACATTTACTATGTTCCCTGTGTATACCTAAACCTCATTCCTGGCTAGTCTTTCAGGCCATAGCAGTTCTTACATCGAGTTGCAACAGAATGCAATCGAGTGGATATCTTTGTGATTAACTCACAATACCCAAAACTCAATGATTAACAATTTAATCATAATTCCCAAGAACTATATCTTTGACCAGCCTTCTATACATCAAAAACTTGTATGACATTCATACATGAGCTGGATATTCCAGTCTTCTTTCTTTTTGCCTTTATACTTCTAACAGTTTAACTTATAGTATTTCTCCTACTCTCAGAAGAAGCACCCAACTTAAGAGTAGCGTTAGCCCCGGACTTCCTAGGCGTGAAAGTCTCACTAACACCCTTCGGACACTTCCTTTCTCTTTAAGTTTTTTTTATTCACCTTTCATCATATGACAGGCGTTCTTCTGGATCCCTTTCCCAACAGTCAAATGCATAGTAAACACTTTTACTAATACTTGCAAACAAACATTACTTTGGATATTTCATATCTTTCAGCCTTTGTTTGTATCTGAAAATTAATTTTCAGTTCCATGAATATCATATAACTGTCCCAACTTTCGAAGTTTGGGTTTCATGGAAGCAAACATATTCCACTTGACCGTAACAGAATTTTAGCTTTTGGATTGAAGGACGGGAGTCACATGATCCATAGCATTAGCGGGAGGATACGGAAAGCATGCGATAGGACAAAGTCCTTCTCGACACTTTTGAGGACAATCCTCACATTACGTTACTAATCGTAAAGTTTTTAACCAGATATTTAACAGCTATTCAATTTTAATAGGGAAGGTGGAAATGCGAGCCATTATTCTATAACTATTTTGCAAGAAACACTTAGACAATGTTCATAATTAATTTCACTGAGAATTAAGCATGTTAATTCAACACTGCGCTCTCACTCAAATCAATATCTCTCATAATTAATTTTGAGTGATACAAGATCCAGACTTCAACTCATCGCCATAGAATCATCATCTCATAACGGGAATTTTAATCGGTAGGCCAACTTGCCAATCACATCTCTATGTGACTCTTGCTCATCTTTCGATGCGTGTGTTCCGAGCTCAGGACGATCCTGCCATGAACGTCAAGACAACCAAGTGATCTTGCTGCGAGGTCTGACCTCACCCGCCTCACACTTCTCTAATCGTTCGTACCCATGCATCCATGGCGCACCCCGAAAAGATAGGTGCCGTGACGGTGCTACACTTGGGAGAACACTAACTACTTGATATTTTAGTGAGAGATCACCCTAATAAAAGCGACTACCACGCAATCAAGAAGGGTGCATCATAAGGGATAAACATCTCAGGCAATTCATAATAGCATGATATGGTATAGCCCTTTCTGACGGAGAAGTCTTTCATTTCTTCGTCTTCGGCATTTGCGTCGGTGTTCACCTTCGTGAAGATTTCCACCACCTTGTCGGTGCACCAGATAATATCGCTATCTCCATAGCTAATAAAATAAGTGCATTACTTAAGGTTGACACGCAGGTCACTAAAGTGACAATCATATGGCTTCAGCCATCATGCCGAATCATGACACGCAGGTCATGTTAATCAATTTACATCATATAGTCATCTCATACACAATCAAATTGAATATGAGCATTGCTATACCACATCACATGCACATGCAAACCCTCCTGCAAAACCAAGTTAGACGTTTCTAATCGGTCCATGCAAACTTGTTTTTCGTGGCTTCTAAGGTTTCGACTTAAACCACAGCTACCAACGTTTTATCATCAAGTATGATTATTCAAGTTGCTAGATTAACATCTCGGGGTGTATGAAACACGAGATAGTTAAATCTCGAGCCCCATACTAAACTTCGTCATACGCATGACCCCCGTGCAGATCATATCTGCAATGCCCTTTCATCTGTGAATTTCATCTTTCTTTTGACTACGGCAGAACCCAAAGAACTGATAGCACTTCCCTGATCAATCAGGATCACGGATTGCCAGAACTTTGTCAAATTCCACCATGCTGTCTCGAGATCGAGCAAACGCAAATTCTAGGGAAGCAACAAGAACGTCGGGTAACAGATTTCATCTGTCACCCGCATAAATAATTTTCAGCAATAGATCTCATCTACTCCAAAATTATATTATGCAATACCCATACATCTCCATGTATTCTTGATTGTAACCTGCATCTACACATAACACGGCTCTTGATGCCACTGTAGGGGAACGCAACAGAAAACAAAAATTTTCTGACCTACGCACCAGCCCAGGACCACTATGGAGACTGCATACATGGTTTGATCTTTTTCGTTACTGACTCGTAGCGCAGCGGGAAGTAGAGTCGATGACGAACGGCGGTGCAGATCCCCGCAGCTAGGATTTACAACCTCCCAACCGCGAGGATGTATACCCTCATCCGCTCCTCAGACAGCCCTCCGGGAGACGGTCGAACAGCCCCCCCGAACGGTGTCGCGGACAGCCCTTCGGGAGGACCTTCGAAACTCGAACGGTCACTCGGACAGCCCTTCGGGAGGACCTTCAAAACTCGGACGGTCACACGGATAGCCCTTCGGGAGGCACTCACGAACTAAGACCGAAACTACGATCTCTCTACAGAGTTGCACACATACAGTGTCATCTATCCAGCAGGGCTTCGCCGTCCAGAACTAGTTCCTGCCGGAACCCAGACAGCCTTTCGGCTCTCCGAAACTATTTCGCTGGGAGGGAGAGAAGAAGCCAGATCATTGCATGGAACTTGTATGAGAGCAAAGGGGATGAGTGTGGAGGGCTTCCCCTCCACCTCTATTTATAGGAAATCCCAAGGGGTAGGGTAGTTTCACACAAAAACCCAAAATGCACATGAATGAAGTCCTTCCACAAGGACCTAGGAGTGAAACCAATGAACAAGAGGGTCCCCAAGGGGGGATACCCCATGTGGCCGGCCACACCCCCATGAGGGGCCCAAAAAATGGCTCCTATCCATCCATGTCATCCCCAAGATCTTTTGGAGCAAAGCCCCAAAAGGTGGCTTTCCATAAAGTAACCATAAAGTTGATTTTCTCTATTCATGACGACATTTTTCAGCGTCTGGTCGAACTGAAAATATTTATGTGGGCCAAGAACATTTCCAGTACCCACTAAAATGATTTTCAACGCGTTCCGAAACAATTCCGGTTTTAGTGATTTTCATCTGCGAAACGCATCTGAAGTGGCTCCGGCTGCTCCGGAACATTTCCGGTTTTTATCTCAGAAAATTCCAAAAAGCTTCCAGAATGATTCTGGCACCCTTCAAGAATTATCAGGCATTTGCCGAAACCAAATTGACTTAATGGTATATCCCGAAATAACTTTTCGGTATCATCGAAACTCATCCGATGACCTCTCTCTACGGTACGATTCCGCTATCCGAAACTTTTCCGATGTCCGAAACTTTTTCGGTGATTTTCTCTCAGACTCCCTGTCTAGTATTCAACAGATAGATGAACCTTAAGTGTGTGACCCTATAGGTTCGGTGAAGTATAGACATGACCTGGAACCCCTTCCGATCAATGATCAACATCGGAGCCGTGGACACCCATATTGACCCCTATACCCACATGAATGAATATTCAAGTGAACCTCCAGTTGCCGTGTGCTATTCCTATTGCTTCGCGATATGTTACATAGACCCGAGGTGAGATTTACTTGCATCCCCGTGGATCAACAATTTGTCCACTATGCTAGTTACCTCGTTACTGGTTTTGTTCTCTTTTCTTGTTTCCGTGTTCCGGCATCCCTGTGATCAAATCACACTATGTCTGGCCAGACGATGATGGATACCGTAACACCGAGAGGGCCCGAGAATATCTCTCCATGGTTGGAGGAGCAAATCCCAATCTTGAGCTATCAAGTGACTTGACACACTTTTCCATGAACCTGTAAGCCGCCGTAATAGCCACCCATTTACGGATGACGTTTAACAAACCCCAAAGTTCATGAAGCAAGCATGAAGAAACTCGATACTCTCATGGTCTAAGGAATCATGCAAACTTTAACCATCTCTGTGTTATTTACCATTAACTTGTGACGAATGAATCTCATAGCATAACATCAAACCGGGTCGATTCAACACAAATGTTCTCTTAACATTGTGCCCTCAAAGTTGCTGGCATAGACATGCCCATGATCAGGAAAACGGAACCATCATGCAACACTGGAGCTAGTCTTAGAGGCCAAACTAGGAATACTTCTTACCGTTTATTATTCCACATGTGCATATGAGTCTTCCTTCGAGCCTCGTGGATATTGCAGACTCGAGAATCATTGCAGTTATAGCATGGAACATAAACATAATTATGAACTCAGAGATAGACAATATCATTTATTATTGCCTCTAGGGCATATCTCCTAGAGGTGGGATTTTTCATTGCTGTCTAGATTTTCTAGCATTTTTCAGAAGGTTTCTTGATATTTTTCTTTTGTGGTTTTGAATATTTTCAGAAGAACCAGCTTGTCTTGAGGATCACCAGGAGGCTTGTGAACCTCATCTGTACTAAGGCAAGCCACAGTAAGAATTTTATGGTGCCACTTCAATATTTATGATTTTCATACTTGAACCTATGATTATTAATGCATTTAAATTAGTTATATTATAAATATATTCTGTTATGTGCTTGTTATGTTAAAATGCTTGAACTTCAGAATGTTTGAAGTAAATATGTTTGGCAAGAACTTAGTTGATAGTGATAAATAAATAATATGGTCATAGAGTTTGATGAGTAATTTGAATATATTTTTTTGCATAAGGAAAAATGATGATAATGCTAGAAATGTTTCTGGTATAAGTAAACAGAGGTTTTAATCAGAATAGTTGCATGAGTTTATGATGGCTCCGTAGGAGCGTGGTTGGTGCAGTCTTTGCACGGTTATGTGATGCATATGTTAAGTGATGCATAGTATGGCATGCAACACCAGTTATTTTCTTTTCACATTCAGTTGAACCTGATTAATAATTCAACTTCAACATGTTGTTGACCGGGTCGTGGTGCCGCTGAAACGAGTCTTCCCCAGTGCAACCACACTTGACGGTATGGGACGGCCTTAATGCGTTTCATTGTCGTGCCTCTAGTTGGTACCTCAATTTAGGGAAGGTTATGGGCGTGCTGTACCCTGGCCCGGTAGACAAGCATAACCTTGTGAGCCCGTTGTTAAGTGTATTTTTGGTACCGGATCCCAGAGTGGATCGTGGCCACGACGGTGGTCCAGGTGTCTGGAGGTAGACACGGGGCCACCCAGGACTAGCCCGGTGGGGTATGAGTCGGAGGGGACGAGAGAGTGTCATGACAGTGAAATGGTTTCGTCAGAATGCTGTTGGTCCACACGAATGGGAGTGCGAGGCCATGGGTTCTGTAGTGTGGGTACAGTGCACTAACCTTTGTAGAGTGTTTTTAATCTATCGATAGCCGAGTCCATGGTTACGGACACGCTCGAAAGTAAGGCACACCATGGGTCAACACTAAATAGATATGCACACTAATTTGCACTATGGATGACAGTGAGGTCATCGTGTTGAGTTGGACATGAGTTGTCGGGTTGTGATCGCCGTAAGGATCACGGGCCACGAGTTGGTCGGGTTGTGATCGCCGTAAGGATCACGGGCCATGAGATGGTCGGGTGGTGATTGCCGTAAGGATCATGAGTTTGTTGTGGTAATATCTGGTTTATTGGTCACATCTGGTAAGCTAGTCGGGAGAATGAGTACCTGTTGAGCATGGTCACAGCATGTTGGATATATATATAGTTGTATTGTTGATTAATAGGATAAATATCATTATATTGTCTGTCATCATATTTATGTTTATTGTGAGCTTGCAAGTAGATTCAATGTACTAACCTGGCATGTCATGCCAGATTTCAGGAAAGTCCCGTTGGAAAGGAGTGCTGACCGAGTCTAGATCGTGTCCACGTCGGTATCCTTGTGCTATGGAGTCCCGCTACGTCGTTGTTCCGCTGCCGAGTAGTTGTCATGTTCGAGGCCCCCTTTTATCTAAATATTGTACATATTGTGAAGCCACACCGTGTGTGCCGCCTGGCCTCGCTAACTGTTGTAATATGAGCTATGCTCCGCTAGCATGATTAAAGCAGTTATTTTCTGTACCATGTTGTTGTGTGTTGCCAGAAGACAAGGTCTCTGGGCTGGCAATGCAAGGTAAACCGGTCGCTCTGACCCGGGGTGCCACATTCATCGCATGATCATCAAATCATTCTGATGATGTTATATCAAATTCATAGAATGTTGCTGTGGTATCTAGCCCCTCATTTGAGAAAACTACAACTATTATGAATGAGAATCTAGTGTCAAAGAATTTGCTTGAGACAGAAATGTTCAAAAGTCTCAAATGACGTATGAGGGAAACCTATTTGCATCTACATCATATTTTTTGAATAAAATGGTAGCAATTTTTATATAAATGAAATGGTTCTTGAATTTGAGATTTGAAGAAGAACCTATTTGCATCTGAGGGAAAATAAAAACAAAAGGATCCCTTGTCAGCCCTCTGGACTAGCTCTTATATTGTCGAAGGTTCTGTTATCCTAACCGTGAACATTGCTATTGTAACAACGATGCTTAGAATAATGAGAATGCTTATTAATGTAACAGTGGTCTTGGATAGACCCAACTCATTCATAACCCACAAGCATAGGGGATCATTTGTAGCCTTTTTCGATAAATAAGAATGTCTAACCCAACGAGGAGCTACAGGTAGAACAAACAGATGTCTGCTAGAACTACGTCGGTATTTCCCCAAAGAGGAAGGGATGATGCAGTATAGTGATGGTAGGTATTTCCCTCAGTGATGAGACCAAGGTTATCGAACCAGTAGGAGAACCTCCTCACACCACGTAAACAACACCTGCACACAAATAACAAATACTCGCAACCCGACATGTTAAAGGGGTTGTCAATCCCTTCCGGGTACGGCGCCTCAAGTAGGCAAATAACATGAGGTAAAAAGTGGTAGATAGGATAAATAGATCGCAGAACAAAGAAATTGCAGCGAGGTATCTTTGTATTTTTGGTTTAATAGATCTGAAAATAAATGCAAGAGAAAATAGATCGCAAAGGCAAATATGACGAAAAGAGACCTGGGGGCCGTAGGTTTCACTAGTGACTTCTCTCGAGAAAATAGCAAACGGTGTGAAAACAATAACTGTTGTGCAATTGATAGAACTTCAAATAATCATGACGATATCCAGGCAATGATCATTATATAGGCATCACGTCCAAGATTAGTAGACCGACTCCTGCCTGCATCTACTACTAATACTACACACATCGACCGCTATCCAGCATGCATCTAGTGTATTAAGTTCATGAGAAAACGGAGTAAAGCAATAAGAATGATGGCACGATGTAGACGACATCCGTTTATGTATTGCGGAGATATAGGTCCCATCTTATTATCCTTAGTAGCAACGATACATACGTGTCGGTTCCCCTTCTGTCACTGGGATCAAGCACCGTAAGATCAAACCCACTACAAAGCACCTCTTCCCATTGCAAGATAAATATATCAAGTTGGCCAAACAAAACCCAAATATCGGAGAAGAAATACGAGTCTATAAGCAATCATGCATATAAGAGATCTAAGAAGACTCAAATAACTTTCATGGATAAAAACATAGATCTAATCATAAACTCAAATTTCATCGGATCCCAACAAACACACCGCCAAAAGACTTACATCATATGGATCTCCAAGAGAACATTGTACTGATAATCAAGAGAGAGAGAGGAAGCCATCTAGCTACTAACTACGGACCCGTAGGTCTACAAAGAACTACTCACGCATCATGGGAGAGTTACCAATGGAAGTGGTGAGCCCCTCCATGGTGGTGTCTAGATTGGATCTGGTGGTTCTGGACTCTGCACGACTGGATCAATATTTCGTCGACTCCTCTAGGGTTTTTGGAATATTGTGGTATTTATAGAGCAAAGAGACGGTTCAGGGGGCACCCGAGGTGGGCAGCAGCCACCTGGGCGCACCTGGGTCTCCTGGCGCACCCTAGTGGATGCTGCTCCCCTAGAGCAGCCCCACATGTGCTTCCTTGGCCCATTGGCTTTCTTTTGGCCCATAAAATCCTCCAGGAGTTGCATTGCATTTGGACTCCATTTGATATTGATTTCATGGGATGTAAAAAGACATGCAGAAAACAGCAACTGGCACTGGGCACTATGTCAATAGGTTAGTACCAAAAAAATGATATAAAATGACTATAAAATGATTGTAAAACATCCAAGAATGATAATATAACAACATGGAACAATCAAAAATTATAGATATGTTGGAGACGTATCAGCATCCCCAAGCTTAATTCTTGCTCATCCTCAAGTAGGTAAATGATAAAAACAGAATTTTTTATGTGGAAGGCTGCCTAACATGTTCACCACATCTTTTCTTTATAGCATGGACATATGGACTTTTATACGATTCAAAGCAATATTCTAGTTTTGACATGAAGACTTTAATACTCAAGCATACCAACAAGCAACCATGTCTTTCAAAATATTAACACTAAATCAAGTTATCCCTAGCCCATCATGCTCAATCATTAATCCATTCATGAAACACACTCGAATATTAGATACACCCAATGCTCAAATACGATCATAGTGCCCCTTAGTTGGTGATTTATAAGAGAAGATGGAGACTCAAATTCAAAATAAAAATTGCATAATTAAAAGAAAGGCCCTTAGGAAGTAGTGATTTGTAGAGGTGCTAGAGCTCAAAGCTTAAATTGAGAGATGAAATTATTTTTGAGAGGCATACTTTTCCTACCAACGAAAATGACTTGGATCATCCCAACATTTTCCATGCTAGATACATCATAGGCGGTTCCCAAATAGAAAATAAAGTTTATTCCTTTTTCCACCATAACTTTCACTTTCCATGGCTAGCTGTATCCACGGGTGCCCTCCATACCAAGACTTTCCAAGGAATTTGTTATTTGACAGCATAAAGTAAATTCATTTATTCATTTCGGGACTGGGCATCCCTAGTACCTTTGTCGTACTCTCGTGCAATAACAAGTGAATAAACACTCATCGTGAGAATAACACATCTAGCATGGAAAATATTGGCTACCCTTTACCGCCTCGCGAGTAGTAGAGCACACAAAAGAGAAATTTATTTTGAATATTAGAGATGGCACGTGCAAATTTGCTTAGAACGACATGGAAATACCGCATATAGGTAGGTATAGTGGATTCATAAGGCAAAACTGGTTTAAAGGGTTTTGGATGCACAAGTAGTGATCATACTTAGTGCAAAATGAAGGCTTGCAAAAAGATTGCGAAGCGACCAACCAAAAAGCAAAAAATCTCATACCCAAACATTAAGGATGAGTAACACCGAATAATGCACCATAAGTAGGATATAAATTTCATTTCATAACTATTGACTTTCGTGCTTGCATAGGGAATCACAAACCTTAACATCAATATTCTTACTAAAGCACAATTGCTCATCAACATGACTCACATATCATATCATCATATCTCAAAACCATGACTAAGAATGAAGTTTATTTTGTCCAATGATCTTCATGGAAGTTTTTATTGTATCCTCCTTGGATATCTATCACTTTGGGACTATTTTCATATGTTGCTTTTGATAAGCTCAAACAAATATAAGTGAAGACCATGATCATAATTTTTCTTTCTCTCAAAATAATCTAAGTGAAGCAAGAGAGAATTTCTTAAAAATTTACTAACTCCCAAATAAATCTAACTGAAGCATGAGAGCATTTCTTCAAAATTACCAAAGCACACCATTCTCAAAAAGATATAAATGAAGTACTAGAGCAAATCCATGGCTCTAAAAATTTAAGTGAAGCATAGGAGCAAGCATAGCATAATTTTTGGATCTATTAAAAGGGTGTGTCCAGCAAGGATTCAACACTTAAAACACAAAGCAAAACAAGCAAAGACTCACATCATACAAGGCGCTCCAAGCAAAACTCATATCATGTGATGAATAAAAATATGGTTTCAAGTAAAATACCGATGGTCGTTAGAAGAAAGCGGGGATGCCACTAGGGGGCATCCCCAAGCTTAGTTGCTTGCTACTTCTTTGGATATTATATTGGGTGCCTCAGGCATCCCCAAGCTTAGCCTTTTGCTTATCCTTATTCCTTCATCCATCGTAAGATAACCCAAAACTTGAAAACTTCAATCACATAAAACTCAAACAAAACCTTCGTGAGATCCGTTAGTATAAGAAACCAAACCGCTACTATAGGTACTGTAGAAAACCTATTATTATTTTGTTTTTGCATTATATCTACCGTATTCCAACTTTTCTATGGCAAAAACTCATCAAAGAAAACCATAGAATCATCAAAACAAGCACACAATGCAAAGAAAACAGAATCTTTCAAAAACAGAACAGTCTGTAGCAATCTAAAAATTTCGAATACTTTTTTAACTCCAAAAATCATGAAATAAATTGTTTGACGTGAGGAATTTGTCTATTAATCCTCTGCAAAAATAATCAACTTAAAAGCACTCTTCTGAAAAAAATGACAATGAATCTCGCGAGCACAAAAGTTTCTGTTTTTCAGAAAGATCAAATAAACTCTCACCCAAATCTTCCCAAAGATCTTGCTTGGAACAAACACTAACTAAAACAAAAAAAACACAATCATAACAGTAGCATAATTGTGCTAACACTAGTAGAAAAACACCTAATAGTCCCAGTTCGTAAGGGCCTTTAGTCCCGGTTCATGAACCGGAACTAATGGGTCGTTACTAATACCTCCCCCCTTTAGTCCCGGTACAAACACGAAACGGGACCAATGTGCCTCCACGTGGCATGTGCGCCGAGCCCAAGCAGGGGGGGCCTTTGGTCCCGGTTGGTGGCACCAACCGGAACCAAAAGGCATCCAAGCGGCAGCATTCCAGTGGCTGGGGTTTTTGTTTTTTTTTTGAAAGGAGGGGGGGTTGGGGGTTTTGGGGGGTTAATTTAGGTGTTTCATATATTGTGTTAGCGAGCTAACTAATAGAGAGAAGTTTCCTCTCTTATGTCCGTGCTTGGTCGACGCTACGTACTATATACATAAGTGATCGAGAGAACCATTGAGTACAGAAGTTTGTCATGCATACCGAGAGAAGTGATCGATCGACCTCTCCTTCTCCGAGAGATTGGTCGAACAACAAGTTTTCGTACCATGTATCTGACGCTACTGGCTACATACATGTACAATATGTATAAGATCTCTTAATTACAATCCCCTAGCATTTGAAAGCAACTTCCACATGTTATTCTCCGGCTTTATTGATGACGTGGTCAAGAAAGAATCCCTCCAATTCCTCTTGAATTGCTTTCATGCGATCTGGTTCTAGGAGTTCATTCCGCATCTGCCACGTCTAATTTGAAGAAGGGGGTTAATTAATACATATATATGAATGAAACTCAACAGAAATGATGGTGTAATAAAATGAAATTGTGAATATTATTGCTTACGCACTTCATATTGTCTTTTAGAGTAGCCCCGCTTATTTTTCAAAGTCGCGTTGTGGATGAACTCGCACACGTAGTATCCACAGAAATCATTCCCTTATTCCTGCCACAAGCACTTTACGAGAAATAGATGTCAATCAAACTGATAATGAAGCATTATAAATGGCATTGATGAAAGTATAGCTATAGAATCAACGGGAGATGCGCGCAACTAGCTAGCTAGTAGTACTTACTTTCGGGTATGTATATCGCAGCTCCTTCGGCAGTCCCGGAGCTTCTGTGGTGAACTGTTTCCAAACCCTGCAAGACAATGAAAATAATTATTATTACTTGAGATATCAGGAAATGAACAAAAAGTTGCCGATATGGTGCGATAATGATCGATTGAACTTACTTGTTGAGCAATTCGGTCATGTCCGCATAGGTTTCGGGTTCTTTCCGTCTCGAGTCTAAGACGGTTACTAGTCCCCGCTCAAGCTTAATCTCCAGAAGAACATAGTGGTACCTGCGCACGCATGCATAACTCATCAATTACATTACTCTAACCTCGCTCGAGTAATAAGGGAAACCGAATATGCACACGACAGTAACACTCACTTGTCGTTGTAAGGAAAGAGTATGGTATCTTTGTTTTGATTTTTGATCAACGATCGTAGCAAGTTGTCCTCGGCCTCTTTGACGTCCTTTTTAACCAGAAATTCATCTATGATATTTGTGTTAATGAACCCAATATCATAAATTTCTTGTTTTTTGCACTCGACGATCTTCAATCTGCATAATATATTGAGGATAATTAATTATAAATACATGCAATGAAAGAGCCGAGCTATATATAGAGACTTAATGACAGAAATAGTACTTACAGACAGTAGCAAAAGACCATTAGTTTATCGAGGGCCTTTTGATTGAAGAACGCGAAGAACTCATCAAATGGAACAGTCAACAGATCAGTTGCAACGAGGTCGTGCTCCTCTTTAATATTCAGATACAAAGCATTCGTCCCCCCAGACTCTCTGTAGGTTTTCATGTACCAATTATGGAATCTTCGCATCATTCTTGTCAGAGATTTTTCATCTTTGATGAGAGGCTTCCCGTACTCGTATCTGTGTTCGTCCACCTCCAAGAAATCAGGAAGTTGATCGTCAGGCAGGTAATCTGCAAGATTGCCATAACCGGCCACCGCCCCCGGAGCATTAGACACATTGAGCGGGAGGCACGATTGTTGTGCTTCTTCGCCGAGCTGGGCAATTTTTCCCCTCTGCTCATTCTTTTAACCTTTTATCACTGACAGTACTTCCCGACCGCTGGGCTTCGAGATATGTCTCTTCAGTAATGCGCTGATAGTTGGTTCTCGGCGGAGACTTTGGTGGTTTCCTCAGGGCATCGATAGTGCGCTTTGCTTTCACCGGATCTACCTTCTCCTCCGGAGGTGGATGTCTCTTTGCTTTCACCCCTTCAAAGAACTCCTTCACGTGGGTCCGCACAATCGTATCATTTTCCTCCTTAGTCCTCTCGTACGGTAACTTCTCTAGAGGCTTGAGAGGTGGACCATATCTGTATTGGCTCCCGCCTCTGGTTATGCTGCTAGACGCCGGAGCAGATGGAGCGACTGCGGCGTCTGTCTTCTTTCGTGCTTGCTTACGAGGCGGAGGAGAAGGAGTACGACGCGCCAGAGCAGCCGGGGCGGCGGCGGGTCTCTTCTGCCCTTGCTGGCGAGGCTGAGAAGGAGGAGGCTGCTGGCTGCTCGGGAGCGCCGGCACAGGCGGAGAAGGAGGCGGAGTGCCGCCACGCACTAGAGAAGGAGGCGGAGTGCTGCCACGCGCCGAAGAAGGAGGCGGAGTGCCGCCATGCGTGCCCAGATCGTCACTCGCCGGAGGAGGAGGTGGTGGAGGAGGCGGAGTGCCCTGACTCGCCGGAGGAGGAGGAGGAGGCGGAGGCGTCCAGTTCGGAAGGTTGATGAGCTCCTTCCGCCATAGGCATGGAGTCTTCAGAGCAGAACCCAGCCTAGTCTCCCCTTCACCGGTAGGGTGGTCAAGCAGGAGGTCCTCAAATCCCTCTGTTATTTCATCCACCATCACCTTAGCATATCCTTCTGGAATCGGCTGGCAGTGATAAGTTTCTCCGGGTCCAGTAGGATAAATAGAGCCAACAGCCGCCTCAACCTTCAAATTCATCCATCGCGCCATAATGTGGCAATTTTGAGACTCTGTGATAGCATCCACGGGATAGCTGGCAGGAGCCATCAAGACATGTTCCGGCTGAAGCAGCTCGGTCGAAGCCACGCTGCTTCTCCGCTGAGATGGCGGGGTAGCTTCGGGGGAAGCTTCGGCAGGTCGTTTGCTGCGATCTGCTGCTTCTCGTTCCTCTTCTCGTTTCTCTAGCCCCATTACCCTTTCGTGCAGCGCCTGCAGTTGGCCCCGCTCTAGTTTCTTCCTCCTCTCGTGGGTTTTGTAACCCCCTGCGTCCGGAAAACCAACCTTCCACGGAATGGAGCCTAGCGTGCCTCGTGTCCATCCCGGGTGCTCAGGATTCCCGAGGGCCATTGTGAGCTCGTCCTTCTCCCTGTCTGGTAGGAACGTCCCTTGCTGCGCTGCATTGATATAGTGTCAAATGTTCTTGACTGGTATTTCCAGTTGCTCGTCCGTCCAACAGCACCTCCCTGATACAGGGTCCAAGGTTCCGCCAGCCCCAAGAACCAAGTCCGGCAACGGTCTAGCCATCTCATTGTCTCTGGTTCGATCCCTTTTTCAAGCAGATCATTCTCAGCCTTGGACCAATTAGTTCGGGCTTTGAGGTAGCCACCTGACCCCGTGCGATGGTGAAGCTTCTTCTTCGCAGCATTTTGCTTGTTTGTCGCCGACATCTTCTTACTCTTTTCCGATGTCTTGTGGGCCACAAATGCGGGCCAGTGATCTTTGATCTTCTCATATTTGCCGATGAATTCTGGTGTCTTTTTTTTGTCGACAAACTTGTTCAGCTCTTTCCTCCACCTCCTGAATAGGGTTGCCATCTTCTTAAGAGCACAAGACTTGATTAATTGCTCTTTAACTGGCTTCTCCGGATCCTCCTCTGGCTGTAGGGTGAAATTTGCCTTCAGCTGAGTCCAAAGATCTTCTTTCTGCATATCATTGACATAAGACACCTCAGGGTCTTCCTCCTTAGGCTTATACCATTGCTGGACGCTGATCGAGATCTTGTCCCTAACAAGAACCCCGCACTGAGCAGAAAGTGCGTTCTTTGTCTGGATGGGTTCAATCGGTTCGCCGTCGGGCGCGATTTCTCTGATCTCAAACCTTTCATCCGAGCTCAACTTTTTTTCGGGCCTCGTCTCCTTACCGAAGTTGTGCTCAATCCGGAGGGCTAGAAATTAAAAGGAAGAAAGATGAGAGTAATTGATATGTGTACATATACCAAAACAATGGATGCATCAATTAACTAGTCAGCACGGGCTTAACTAATATATATATATACCTGGCCAGACTCGGTTCGGTCACCGGAGCAGTCAGCACGGTCTCCTTCTTGTACCTCCATTGTGTCACCGGTGCCATCATGAACATAGCCCTCTTCATGAACATAGCCCTCTTCTTGTACGACGTCGATGAAAAATGACGCAACGACATCAGTTCCTTCTGCGATTATCTCCCCCAACATCTCTTCTGTTGCTTCGTCTCGGTAGTGCTCCATAGTTTCTGCAAATATTTACAACATGTCAATTATTATTCAAACATGCATGGTACAGATGGATATATATTAGTGGCAAACGTAGAACTAGCTAGCCAATCACAATAAGGAATCATGTTAATTAGTGGCCTCGATGCTGCTTCTCTAGGGTTTGGGGTGGCCTTGACACAACGCTTCAAGGGTTTGGGGTGGCCTCGACGACAACTCTCTTTTAACTTGGTAAATTTGGGTGGCCTCAAGAGAGTTTGTCGGGTAGGGGCGCAGCGGGAGGGGGTAGAGACCAACATCATTTTTTCTCTAGGTTTTGGGTGTCCTCGAGACTTTGGTCGAGCGAGAGGGTCGAGGGGGGGTATATCGACGACGACACAGGAGAAGATCAAAGAAAAAAAGAAGAAGAAAAAAGAGGAGAAGAAGAAAAATAGAATATTTTCTATTTTTTCTTCTTCTCCTCTATTCCTTTATTCCTCTCCTCTTCTTTTTCTTCTTTTTTCCTCTTCTTATTTTACTTTTTCCTCTACACTAAACTAAAATGCACTAACCTAAAACCTAATACTAACAACCTAAATAAAAAATTAATACATATAGTAAAAATATATATAAACAAAAAAATGCTTCAAGGGTTTGGGGTGGCCCCGACGACAATGCTTCAAGGGTTTGGGGTGGCCTCGACGACAACGCTCTTTTAACTTGGTAAATTTGGGTGGCCTCAAGAGAGTTTGTCGGGTAGGGGCGCAGCGGGAGGGGGTATAGACCAACATCGTTTTTTCTCTAGGGTTTGGGTGTCCTTGAGAGTTTTGGTTGAGCGAGAGGGCCGGGGGGGGGGGGGGGTATATCGACGACGACAAAGGAGAAGATCGAAGAAAAAAAAGAAGAAGAAAAAGAGGAGAAGGAGAAAGGAATAGAGGAGAAGAAGAAAAAATAGAAAATATTCTATTTTTTCTTCTTCTCCTCTATTCCTTTCTTCTTCTCCTCTTCTTTTTCTTCTTTTTTCCTCTTCTTATTTTACTTTTTCCTCTACACTAAACTAAAATGCACTAACCTAAAACCTAATACTAACAACCTAAATAAAAAATTAATACATATATTAAAAAACATACATAAACAAAAAAAATGTTATGACCATTATATTTAGGTTGTTAGTATATACACATACATAAACATACATATATACACATATACACAAAAAATACACATATATACACATATACACAAAAAATTATATATATACACATATAAAAAATGCAGGGCAGGGGCGGCGGCGCGGCGGCCGCGCAGGACAGGGGCGGCGGCGCGGCGGCCGCGCAGGACAGGAGCGGCGGCGCGGCGGCCGCGCAGGGCAGGGAGCGAGGCAGGTGCTCACAGGGGGGTGGCGGGGCACGGCGGGCGGCATCGGGGCGCGAGGAGCGGCGCCGGCGTTGGGGCAGATGGCGTCGAGGGCGGCGGGGACGGCAAAGTTGAGCAGCCTGACGGCGTCGGAGGCGGCGACGATGGTGAGGTGGACCAGTCTGACAGTGTCGGAGGTGGCGGCGACGATGAGGTGGAGCAGCCTGACGGCTCGGCGGCGACGGCGACGAGGCAGATCGAGCAGCGGGCGTCGGGCGGAGAAGAAAGGGATGGATTTTGGAGAAACTCCTAAGTGCTAGTTATGTATGGAGAGAATTGGTCCCGGTTCGTGAAACCAACCGGGACCAATGCCCCCTTTAGTCCCGGTTGGTGCCACCAACCGGGACCAAAGGCCTCTTTTTAGTAGCCCAAAGGGTGGGAAGCGGCAGCCTTTGGTCCTGGTTGGTGATACCAACCGGGACTAAAGGGTTGGCATTGGTACCGGTTGGTACCACGAACCGGGACCAATGCCCCCCTTTAGTCCCGGTTGGAGCCACCAACCGGGACCAATGGTCGTGTGCTAGCACGGTGCGGCACGAAAGTTTAGTCCCACCTCGCTAGCTGAGAGGGGCGCGCAGTGGTTTATAAGCCCCACTGCCGCACCCCTCTCGGGCTCCTCTCCATTGCAGGCTTACGGGCCTACTTATCACTGCTTTGCCTGATGGGCCTACTGGGCCTCCTGCGGGCCTGAATCCTGGCCCATGGTGGGTTTCTAGTCGTATTCAGGCCGTGGGGGCCCAGTAGGAGGCACTTTTTTTTCTTTACTTATTGTTGCTATTTTTATTTTTTCCCATATTTTTTGTTTTGTTTTCTGCATTATTTATTTTCTTTTGTTTTTTTGCTTTATTTTTTAATTCTTTTTGCTTTTAGTTTTAGAAAAATTATAAACTTTCTGTTAGTGCCATTAGTTCTCAAATTTGAAAACACTTCTTTTTTATTTTTTTGTTTTGTTTCGTGCTTTATTTATTTTATTTTGTTTCTACTTACAACAAAATTCTTATTGTTGCTATTTTTATTTTTTCCCAGCTTTTTTGTTTTGTTTTCTGCATTGTTTATTTTCTTTTGTTTCTTTGCTTTATTTCATCGTTTATCAGGATGCTGGGGTCAACCTTGACTTTGAAGGGAGGAATTTCATGAAACTTTTCATAATCTTCAGACATGTCTGTCTTGCCCTCCACTCCCACGATGTCCCTTTTTCCTGAAAGAACTATGTGGCGCTTTGGCTCATCGTATGATGTATTCGCTTCCTTATCTTTTCTTTTTCTCGGTCTTGTAGACATGTCCTTCACGTAGATAACCTGTGCCACATCATTGGTTAGGACGAACGGTTCGTCAGTGTACCCAAGATTTTTCAGATCCACTGTTGTCATTCCATACTATGGGTCTACCTGTACCCCGCCTCCTGACAGATTGACCCATTTGCACTTAAACAAAGGGACCTTAAAATCATGTCCGTAGTCAAGTTCCCATATATCCACTATGTAACCATAATATGTGTCCTTTCCCCTCTCAGTTGTTGCATCAAAGCGGACACCGCTGTTTTGGTTGGTGCTCTTTTTATCTTGGTCAATCGTGTAAAATGTATTCCCATTTATCTCGTATCCTTTCCAAATCGTAGCAGTCAAAGATGGTCCCCTGGACAACAAGTACAGCTCATCACAAACAGTGTTGTCACCTCTGAGACGTGCTTCCAACCAACTGTTGAAAGTCCTGATGTGTTCACATGTAATCCACTCATCACACTACTCCGGGTGTTTGGAGCGCAGACTGTTCTTGTGTTCATCGACATACGGGGTCACCAAGGTAGAGTTCTGTAGAACTGTGTAGCGTGCTTGAGACCAAGAATATCCGTCCCTGCATATTATTGAGTCCCTTCCAAGCGTGCCTTTTCCAGTAAGTCTCCCCTCATACCGCGATTGAGGGAGACCTATCTTCTTAAGGCCAGGAATGAAGTCAAGACAAAACCCGATGACATCCTCTGTTTGATGGCCCATGGAGATGCTTCCTTCTGGCCTAGTGCGGTTACGGACATATTTCTTTAGGACTTCCATGAACCTCTCAAAGGGGTACATATTGTGTAGAAATACGGGACCCAAAATGACAATCTTGTCAACTAGATGAACTAGGATGTGCGTCATGATATTGAAGAAAGATGGTGGGAACACCAGCTCAAAACTGACAAGACATTGTGCCACATCACTCCTTAACCTTGGTATGATTTCTGGATCGATTACCTTCTGAGAGATTGCATTGAGGAATGCACATAGCTTCACAATGGCTAATCGAACGTTTTCCGGTAGAAGCCCCCTCAATGCAACCAGAAGCAGTTGCGTCATAATCATGTGGAAGTCATGAGACTTTAGGTTCTAAAAATTTTTCTTTGATATATTTATTATTCCTTTTACATTCGACGAGAAGCCAGTCGGGACCTTGATACTAAGCAGGCATTCAAAGAAGATTTCCTTCTCTTCTTTGGTAAGAGCATAGCTGGCAGGACCTTCATACTGCTTTGGAGGCATGCCGTATTTTTCGTGCAAACGTTGCAGGTCCTCCCGTGCCTCAGCTGTATCTTTTGTCTTCCCATACACGCCCAAGAAGCCTAGCAGGTTCACGCAAAGGTTCTTTGTCACGTGCATCATATCGATCGAAGAGCGGACCTCTAGGTCTTTCCAGTAGGGTAGGTCCCAAAATATAGATTTCTTCTTCCACATGGGTGCGTGTCCCCCAGCGTCACTCGGAACAGCTAGTCCGCCGGGACCCTTTCCAAAGATTACGTGTAAATCATTGACCATAGAAAGTACGTGATCACCGGTACACATGGCGGGCTTCTTCCGGTGATCTGCCTCGCCTTTGAAATGTTTCCCTTTCTTTCGACATTGATGGTTGGTCGGAAGAAATCGACGATGGCCCAGGTACACATTCTTCCTGCAGCTTCCCAGGTATAGTAGGTGTCAAGTAAACAGTGCGTGCATGCGTGGTATACCTTGTTTGTCTGTCCTGAAAGGTTACTGAGAGTGGGCCAATCGTTGATGGTCACGAACAGCAACGCCTTTAGGTGAAATTCCTCATGTTTGTGCTCATCCCACGTAAGTACACCGTTTCCATTCCACAGCTGTAAAAGTTCTTCAACTAATGGCCTTAGGTACACATCAATGTCGTTGCCGGGTTGCTTAGGGCCTTGGATGAGAACTGGCATCATAATGAACTTCCTCTTCATGCACATCCAAGGAGGAAGGTTATACATACATAGAGTCACGGGCCAGGTGCTGTGATTGCTGCTCTGCTCCCCGAAAGGATCAATGCCATCCGCGCTTAAAGCAAACCATACGTTCCTTGGGTCACTTGCAAACTCATCCCAGTACTTTCTCTCGATTTTTCTCCACTACGACCCGTCAGCGGGTGCTCTCAACTTCCCGTATTTCTTACGGTCCTCACTGTGCCATCGCATCAACTTGGCATGCTCTCCGTTTCTGAACAGACGTTTCAACCGTGGTATTATAGGAGCATACCACATCACCTTCGCAGGAACCCTCTTCCTGGGGGGCTCGCCGTCAACATCACCAGGGTCATCTCGTCTGATCTTATACCGTAATGCACCGCATACCGGGCATGCGTTCAGATCCTTGTACGCACCGCGGTAGAGGATGCAGTCATTAGGGCATGCATGTATCTTCTGCACCTCCAATCCTAGAGGGCATATGACCTTCTTTCATGCGTATGTACTGTCAGGCAATTCGTTATCCTTTGGAAGCTTCTTCTTCAATATTTTCAGTAGCTTCTCAAATCCTTTGTCAGGCACAGCATTCTCTGCCTTCCACTGCAGCAATTCCAGTACGGTACCGAGCTTTGTGTTGCCATCTTCGCAATTGGGGTACAACCCTTTTTATGGTCCTCTAACATGTGATCGAACTTCAGCTTCTCCTTTTGACTTTCGCATTGTGTCCTTGCATCGACAATGACCCGGCGGAGATCATCATCATCGGGCACATCGTCTGGTTCCTCTTGATCTTCGCAGCTTCGCCTGTTGCAGCATCATCGTGCACATCGTCTGGTTCCTCTTGATCTTCAGTAGCATCACCGTATTCAGGGGGCACATAGTTGTCATCGTACTTTTCTTCTTCGCCGTCTTCCATCATAACCCCTATTTCTCTATGCCTCGTCCAAACATTATAGTGTGGCATGAAACCCTTGTAAAGCAGGTGGGTGTGAAGGATTTTCCGGTCAGAGTAAGACTTCGTATTTCCACATATAGGGCATGGACAACACATAAAACCATTCTGCTTGTTTGCCTCAGCCACTTCGAGAAAATCATGCACGCCCTTAATGTACTCGGAGGTGTGTCTTGCCGTACATCCATTGCCGGTTCATCTGCGTGCATTATATATAATTAAGTGTGTCAAAAATCATTACAGAACATCATGAATAGATAATTAAGTGACCAAATTAATAGAAGTTCATCATCACATTAAAACCAAAGTACATACATAGTTCTCATCTAACAACATAAAGCTCTGCAGAGCATCTAAATTAATTAAACCATACATTGAAACTATGTAAAACATTTCAATGCGAAAACAAATGCGATCATAATCGCAACCAATGTAAGAACTGATCCAACGGCATAATGATACCAAGCCTCGGTATGAATGGCATATTTTCTAATCTTTCTAATCTTCAAGCGCATTGCATCCATCTTGATCTTGTGATCATCGACGACATCCGCAACATGGAACTCCAATATCATTTTCTCCTCCTCAATTTTTCTAATTTTTTCCTTCAAGAAATTGTTTTCTTCTTCAACTAAATTTAACCTCTCGACAATAGGGTCGGTTGGAATTTCCGGTTCAAAAACCTCCTAGATAAATAAAATCTATGTCACGTTGGTCGGCATAATTGTCATAAACAATAGATGAACCAATAGTTATGAAAAGATAATATATACCACATCCGAATCATAGACAGGACGAGGGCCGACGGGGGCGGATACCAAAACCATCGCACTATATAAGATGCAATAATAAAAGTAAGAAAATTATACAAGTATCTATATAAACATACAAGTAAGAATTTTTTTTCCTTTCAGAAAGAAGATAAGAACAAGAGGCTCACCACGGTGGTGCCGGCGACGAGATCGGCGCGGGCGATCGACGGCGGTGAAGACGGGGACGGGACGTGACGGACCGCTAAACCTAGACAAATATTGAGGAAAATGGAGCTTGGAGAGGAGAAAGCTTAAGTAGTGTGGCTCGGGCATTCCATCGAACACCTCGTGTGCATAGGAGGTGAGCTAGAGCAGTGGGAGTGCTCTGCTCGCGGGTGAGGGGTATATATAGGCAATTAATTGGTCCCGGTTCGTGGCAAGAACCGGGACTAAAGGGCAGCCTTTGGTCCCGGTTCATGCCAACAACCGGGACCAATGGTGGTGGGCCAGGAGCGAGGCACATTGGTCCCGGTTCCTCCCACCAACCGGGACCAAAAGGTCCAAACGAACCGGGACCAATGGCCCACGTGGCCCGGCCGGCCCCCGGGGCTCACGAACCGGGTCCAATGCCCCCATTGGTCCCGGTTCTGGATTGAACCGGGACTAATGGGCTGACCTGGCCTGGACCGTTGCCCCCTTTTCTACTATTGTAATACTCAAGAAAAGAAAGCAAAAAAAGAAAAAATAAATTTTATTCATTGGGTTGCCTCCCAACAAGCGCTATCGTTTTACGCCCCTAGCTAGGCATAACGTGTAGGATCTAAGTTTTGTCATCTTTGGTTCTAGATCCATAAGATGCCCTCATGATTGATTCATATGGTGGCCTAATTATTGTTCTAGGGAAGTGTTCCATTACCTTCCTTAGTGGAAATTGAAATTTAATATTGCCTTCTTTCATATCAATCACGGCACCAATAGTACCCAAAAACTGTCTACCAAGAATAATTGGACAAGACGGATTGCAATCAATATCAAGAACAATAAAATATATGGGCACATAATTCCTATTTGCAAGAATAAGAACATCATTAGTTCTTCCCATAGGCTTTTTAATAGTAGAATCCGCTAAGTGCAAATTTAAAGAGCATTCTTCAATATCGGTAAGACCAAGAACATCGCATAAAGATTTCGGAATTGTACAAACACTAGCACCCAAGTCACACAAAGCAAAACACTCATAATTTTTAATCTTGACTTTGATAGTAGGTTCCCATTCATCATGTAATTTTCTAGGAATTGAAACTTCTAATTCCATTTTTTCTTCAAAAGCTTTCATCATGGCATCAACAATATGTTTAGTAAAAGCTTTATTTTGTTCATAAGTATGGGGTGAATTTATCATGGATTGCAACAAATAGATACAATCAATCAAAGAGCAACTATCATAATTAAAGTTTTTGTAATCCAAAATAGTGGGCACATCGCTAGTTAAAGTCTTGACCTCTTCAAACCCACTTTTATCAAAAATTTCAACAAGATTTTCACCCTCCAAATCATAGTGATGCCTTCTAACTAAAGTTGACTCTTCTCTAGTACCTTTTTCATCAATCTTAAATTTACTAAACAAAGAAACAATAGAAGAAAAACCAATCCTTTAAGATCTTCATCACATTTATCTTCTAACGAGATTGGTTTAGCGGCCATTGATTCACTAAAGTGGCTTCTGCATCGGATATTTTTCCCAACAAACTTTCAGCAAAAGCATACTTAGATTGAAGATTGCAAACTTCTCTACTAATATCATCAAGTTGTTTCGTTATAGCTTCTAACACAACGGAGTGTTCCTTAAGTTCTTCAGTAATATATTTATTATGCTCAAATTGTGTAGTACTACGTCGGTATTTCCCCAAAGGGGAAGGGATGATGCAGTATAGCAACGGTAGGTATTTCCCTCTGTGATGAGACCAAGGTTATCGAATCAGTAGGAGAACCTCCTCACACCACGTAAACAACACATGCAGACAAATAACAAATACTCGCAACCCGACATGTTAAAGGGGTTGTCAATCCCTTCCGGGTACGGCGCCTCAAGTAGGCAAATAACGTGAGGTAAAAAGTGGTAGATAGGATAAATAGATTGCAGAACAAATAAATTGCAGCAAGGTATTTTTGTATTTTTGGTTTAATAGATCTGAAAATAAATGCAAGAGAAAATTGATCCCAAAGGCAAATATGATAAAAAGAGACCCGGGGGCCGTAGGTTTCACTAGTGGCTTCTCTCGAGAAAAATAGCAAACGGTGTGAAAACAATTACTGTTGGGCAATTGATAGAACTTCAAATAATCATGACGATATCCAGGCAATGATCATTATATAGGTATCACGTCCAAGATTAGTAGACCGACTCCTGCCTGCATCTACTACTATTACCCCACACATCGACCGCTATCCAGCATGCATCTAGTGTATTAAGTTCATGAGAAAATGGAGTAATGCAATAAGATGTAGACGGGATCCATTTATCTATTGAAGAGATATAGATCCCATCTTGTTATCCTTAGTAGCAACGATACATATGTGGCGGTTCCCCTTCTATCACTGGAATCACGCACCGTAAGATCGAACCCACTACAAAGCACCTCTTCCCATTGCAAGATAAATACATCAAGTTGGCAAAACAAAACCCAAATATCAGAGAAGAAATACAAGGCTATAAGAAATCATGCATATAAGAGATCAAAGAAGACTCAAATAACTTTCATGGATAAAAACATAGATCTGATCATAAACTCAAAGTTCATCGGATCCCAACAAATACACTGCCAAAACACTTACATCATATGGATCTCCAAGAGACCATTGTATTGATAATCAAGAGAGAGAGAGAGAGAGGAAGCCATCTAGCTACTAACTACGGACCTGTAGGTCTACAAAGAACTACTCACGCATCATAGGAGAAGCACCAATGAAAGTGGTGAACCCCTCCATGACGGTGTCTAGATTGGATCTGGTGGTTCTGGACTCTGCGGCGCTGGATAAATATTTCGTCGACTCCCTAGGGTTTCTGAATATTGTGGTATTTATAGATCAGAGAGGCGGTTCGGGGGCACCCGAGGTGGGCAGCACCCACTTGGGCACGCCTGGGCCTCCTAGCACGCCCTGGTGGGTGCTGCTCCCCTCGAGCAGCCCCTCAGGTGCTTCCTTGGCCCAATGGCTTTCTTCTGGCCCAAAAAAATCCTCCAGGAGTTGCGTTGCATTTGGACTCCGTTTAATATTGATTTCCTGCGATGTAAAAAAACATGCAGAAAACAGCGACTGGCACTGGGCACTATGTCAATAGGTTAGTACCAAAAAATGATATAAAATGACTATAAAACGATTGTAAAACATCCAAGAATGATAATATAACAGCATGGAACAATCAAAAAATATAGATATGTTGGAGACGTATCACAAATATTCCCTCAAGTTTTATCAACCACTGATACAACTCTACATACACTTAACGTTTGCTTTACCTAGAACAAGTATAAAAATATTTGCAAGAATAAAACTATGAGTACTTTGCTAGAATAAAACTATGAATAAATTGCGAGAAAATAAAAGTAGATAGCTTTTGTCAACAAGAAAGTCATTTGTCCCAAGGCAATTTATAACTAGACCGGTAATCATTCTTGCAAGTTTACATGAGGGAGAGGCATGAGCTATCATACTTTCTCTACTTGGATCATATGCACTTATGATTGGAACTCTAGCAAGCATCTTCAAGTACTAAAGATCATTAAGGTCTTAAAACCCAACCATAGCATTAAGTATCAAGTCCTCTTTACTCCCATACGCAATAACCCACTTATTCGTGTTAAGGCTTCTGTCACTCCGGCAACCGACAATAAGAAAATTACGAACATATTGCAACACCCTACAGCGGGGACCCCTCACGTTTGCGTGAGACGGCGGGCACCATAAGACAACACCATAATAAAATATACTCAAACCAACCACGATCATCAATTAGCCCATAGGACAAATTGGATCTACTCAAACATCATAGGATAACCATGTATCATTGGAAATAATATATAGTGTTGAGAAACATGTTTAAGTCGATATTGCAATAGGGAGAAGGGGTGTTACACTGCTGCATAAAGGGGGAGAAAGTTGGTGTTGATGGTAGGAAGATTGTTGATGTAGATCGTCGTCACGATCCTTACCCCGGCGGCACTCCAGCGCCACGGGGAGAGAGAGCCCCCTCCTTCTTCTTCTTCCTTGGCCTCCCCCTAGATGGGAGGAGAGTTCCCCCTCTAGTCCATGGTGGCCATGGCAGCGGAGGGGCAGGAGCCCCTCCGAGATTGGATCTCCCTCTCTGTTCTCTTCTATTTTGCGTTCCCGTTTTCTGGCTGAAAACCAGTTCTTATATTCCCGAAGATCCGTAACTCCAACCGCACTGAGATTTTAGCATGGTTTTTTCCGGATATAAGCTTCCTTGCACCCGAAGTAGAGCTCCAACCAACGTACGAGGTGAGCACAACCCACCACTGCGTTCCTAGCCCCTGGGGCACGCCCTGGTGTATGTTGGGGGTTGTGGGCCCCCCGTTTGCGTTGATTCCAAGTCCCAAAAATCACATATATTCCAAAATAATTCACCATAAAATTTTATTGCATTTATACTTCATTTTATATGGATATTCTGCGAAACAGAAAGCATGCAAAAAAACAGGAACAGCCACTAGGCACTGGATCAATAGGTTAGTCTAATAAATCATATAAAATGTTGCCAAAATATGTAAAAGTTGTATAATATTGGCATGAAACAATCAGAAGTTATAGATACGACGGTGACATGTCACTTATCAAATATTGCCAGATCACATCGTCAATCTATTGTCAGTCTTTTTGTATAAAGTGTTAACGTTTAGATGTGTCCTTAGACCATGAGAATATTGTAAAATTAGATACCCGATCGTTACTTTGGGGTCACCAAATGTCACTCTGTAACTGGGTGACTATAAAGTTGACTTTCGGGTATGTGGAAAAAGGATGTTGTTGTGTTCGATATGTCAAGACTCGGATTTGCTCCTACGGTGATGGTGTGATACATGTTGGGCCCTCTTAGTATTACGATGTCCATAATCGCTTGGCCAAGCATAGTGATCAAACTGCTAGTCAGGGGGAGATCGAAATACGGAATTTGAAAAAGAATACAAGCAGGTAATGAGGATAACTAGGTATAGTGATCAACGTGTTGATCACGAGGATAACGTAAAAGTGTTTCCTCGGGTTTTATAGCATATCATGAAGCAAAGAGTTTTTATTCGATAAAAAAAGTTCACTTGATAACAGTCTTCATTGGTGTGCCGTAATTGTTCTAGGCGTCTAGATCCCGCCTATATTTTTTGACCGGAAGGTACTCCCACATGTTCGCATATTATGAAACTTGTAGGGTCACACACTTAACAATTAGCAGTATGTAAGAGAACAAGGAGATGATAGAGAATGAGAGATTAGGCTACAGAAGTGTTTCCGATTATCCTGGAAGGGTTCCGGGAGGTCCCATGAGTGTCCGGGGAGGTCTAAAAAATTATCAGAAGGCCACTGAAGCTTACCGAAAGGTCTTAGTGGGCTAGGGTCCCAATACCTTGGGGGTGCAATTTTTTTGCATATCTATGTCATTTTTATGAGAATTTCAAAACAATTAACAAGTTTGGGTTGGGCACACTCTCAAACCAACTTTTATCAGATTTATCTAATAGGATAATGGAACAATGGTTATCCCTTTGCTTTTCTTAAGATGCTGGCTCATTGGGAATAAACTAGTTCTATATTATATGCCTCTAGATCACTTTATGCCATTACATATTTTAGTGGTGTGAAACATGTTACTATCCTACTATTGGAATCTGAGCATAACCCATTCACATTTTCCTCTAGCTAGTTATGAATAATAGAGTCTGACTCGTGATAACTTGAAGAAAAGGAAACTTCATATGCCATAGTAATGTGTGTTTTCTGTGCTTATAAAGAATTTTCACAACACATTTTATTTGATTGGTTACTTTCTCAAAAGATTTGGCATCTCATTAATGTTTTATTTTTTGCAATACCATCAATGTCTAACATGATGACTATATATAACTTATGGGTAGCTCAGAAATATCATTCTGCTCTAATTTTTGTATTTCTACCATTTTACAGTCTATTCAAAAGCTTGGAAATTATATAAATTCAATGGAGTGACATGGTTGGGTCTGAGGAAAATTTGGTCACTCGCTTTAGGAACTATGAAAACGTGAAGGATCCTCTCAAGGAATTGATTGTGGACTTAGTGGAAAGTGTTATTTTTCACATACCAGGTGATGCCGTGTCGTTTCACGGATCGGCACCCATGACCATGGGTATGGCGACATCCAAGCGTGCTCGACAGTGGCCGTCAGTAGTCACTGTGTTGTATCCTCCCCTCGGTCCACCGGGACTGACTAGGGACTGATACATCTCCAACGTATCTACTTTTCCAAACACTTTTGCCCTTATTTTGGACTCTAACTTGCATGATTTGAATGAAACTAACCCGGACTGACGCTGTTTTCAGCAGAACTACCATGATGTTGTTTTATGTGTAGAAAAGAAAAGTTCTCGGAATGACCTGCAAATCCACGGAGGCACTTTTTGTAATTAATAAGAATTTCTGGGTGAAAGAAATACACCAGGGGGCCCAGGGCCTGTCCATGAGACTGGGGGGCGCGCCCCCCTATCTTGTGGGCCCCCTGGACCTCCACCGACCTCATCTCCAACTCTATATCTTCCGTCTCGCGGAGAAAAAAATCAGAGAGAAAGTTTCATCACGTTTTACGACACGGAGCCGCCGCCAAGCCCTAATCTCTCTTGGGAGGGCTGATGTGGAGTCCGTTCGGGGCTCCGGAGAGGGGGATTTGTCGCCGTCGTCATCATCAACCATCCTCCATCACCAATTTCATGATGCTCACCGCCGTGCGTGAGTAATTCCATCGTAGGCTTGCTGGACGGTGATGGGTTGGATGAGATTTACCATGTAATCAAGTTAGTTTTGTTAGGGTTTGATCCCTAGTATCCACTATGTTCTGAGATTGATGTTGCTATGACTTTGCTATGCTTAATGCTTGTCACTAGGGCCCGAGTGTCATGATTTCAGATCTGAACCTATTATGTTTTCATGAATATATGTGTGTTCTTGATCCTATCTTTCAAGTCTATAGTCACCTATTATGTGTTATGATCCGACAACCCTGAAGTGACAATAATCGGGACACTTCTCGGTGATGACCGTAGTTTGAGGAGTTCATGTATTCACCATGTGTTAATGCTTTGGTCCGGTTCTCTATTAAAAGGAGGCCTTAATATCCCTTAGTTTCCGCTAGGACCCCGCTACCACGGGAGGGTAGGACAAAAGATGTCATGCAAGTTCTTTTCCATAAGCACGTACGACTATTTACGGAATACATGCCTACATTACATTGATGAACTGGAGCTAGTTCTATATCACCCTATGTTATAACTATTGCATGAGGAACCGCATCCGGCATAATTATCCATCGCTTATTTACTTTTCCGTTGCTACTGTTACAACTATTACAAAAACCCAAAAACATTTATCTTTACCGTTGCTATTGTTACCATTACTATCATACCACTTTTGCTACTAAATACTTTGCTGCAGATACTAAGTTATCCAGGTGTGGTTGAATTGACAACTCAACTGCTAATACTCAAGAATATTATTTGGCTCCCTTTGTGTCGAATCAATAAATTTGGGTTGAATACTCTACCCTCGAAAGCTGTTGCGATCCCCTATACTTGTGGGTTATTAGGGACGCGGGTGTGGGCATTTCCTATGGTGGGAGCGCTGACCCAGACCCGATGGCTGATGCCGGGCTAGGAGTGAAAGGACATCCGTTTCACTGCTACCGTGGTTAGGTGGTCGTGCTGTTGATGATTGGCAGTGCATGGGGGCATGGATACCGGGGCGGTAGTCCTGGATGGCGGGCTTCACCGTTGGCTTTCCGGCAGGCTCCATGGTGGCAGTGGTGGCTTTACTTCTTGGTCATGTGGGCGACAATGGGTGTAGTGATGGGAAGCTCCGGTCTGCTCTGGCGATGCCCAGATCCGGTGTGGATGGGTTGGCCCTCATTGCGGTGGTGAAAACTTTTGTCCGCTTGTTCGGACTCGGCAGCGGTGACACTTCGCGCCGTTACCCTCTTGGGGGCGTTGTCGTGGAGCTCAGGAGTCTTCGATCAGGCAGTGTGGTGTTTGGCTTGTTCTAGGTTCATGTTGTATCTCTTGATCTGCTTTGTAAGGGGGCTCCCCACCATATTGTATGGTTCGGCCATGTACTTTTATGTGTTTTTTATATATAAAGCGGGACGAAAGCCTATTTCGAGAGGTTCCTAAGATGATATTGTCAGGTCAACTTATGGCAAGGAGGCCATGTATGATTGGCAGGGTGTGGTAGCTGGCTTGTAGAAGAGGAGAGTGGTTCCTCTCATGTGCCAAAGGTGGCTATTGGCGGCCTTCTCCTCCTCGTTGTCCACTTTGTGCTTGTAGTTTTATTCCCGCTCCTCAAATGGTACGATGTGAGGCCACACGGTTCAGGCAGGTGTAATGGTCGATCTGACATGCCCCTTTTATTGGTATTGCACCATAGAGAAAGTTGACCAGTTGTGCCACTCCGAGAAGGAGGGGTCAAGAAATTGATCTAGTCATGGAGTCTACTAGCTCGGGTGTGGAAGGAGGGTGAAAGGAAATCTTAACACCTAAGTTGGTTTTGGTGAATGACCTTCACCTTGTATATCCAGGTATTAGTCTCATGTTTAAGTAGACAAGTTGGTTAGGACATCCCCCCCCCCCCCCCCCCCCCCAAGGTAAAGGAGAAATGAGTGTACCAATTTAAATTGTCGTATTTTATCTTATGTAGATTCATAACAAAGTTGGACTATTAAGAGGATCTTTCGTGATGGACAAAAGTGTGGGGGTTAATATCTTAAGATGTCATATATCCACATACTCGCTTGAGAGAGAAAACCTTGTGAGAAGCCTTAAAGAATTAGCTATTTTGCTCTTGATCTAACCCGAAGGCTTCATCTGGGGGCTCTAGATAACACACCTGGTGGACTGGAGCTCTGGATGGTATTCTGAATGATGCTCTAGATGGTATTATGAGTGATGCTCTGGATGGTTCTAGGAGCTACTGAACTCACTTAGAGGTTCCGTGTTTATCCAGTCTAGAATGCCCAAAATTTCCAGAGAGGATCAAATGAAACATGATGGGTAGATTTTGAGTGGGTCATAAATAATCCTAACCCTTCTTTCCCAAAATGGCATTGACTCGGAATAAGTTTTCACTCCCTCTCTGCACCAAAAGCTTCAGGCTCATCCCATTATTTCCCAAATCTATTGATCCTTTAAGGGGAAAGAAAGAGGAGCACCCTATCTATCATTCCACTAGCCCAAATTTGAGTGCCCCTTGAGTTCATCATGTTGCTTGTCACGCATGGGATTTTGGGAATCCCTAGTTCATTGGTGTTGATAGGAAGATTCCAAAGTTGTAAATTTTCATCTGGAAAAGTTTATGAAGGGTATATCAAGGTCTGCCACTTAGTGATAGAGCTCAGATATTTGTTGGTGGAGGCTAGACGAGAAAAAGGCAAGACTTTGTGTCAGTGGGAATATCTTCGTGTTCCCCACGCCTGCCCAAGGGAGATTACCAGCAACCCCGCAGCCACCACAAGGTTGTGAAATTTCGATAAATTCGTGTTCTTGACTCGTGGTTATCTTGTTCCGAAGCCCTATATTCTTGTTTGTATATTTTTTTCTAGTTATCTCATTGCAAGATATTTATCGCCTAAAAAGTAGAGATATCGGTGATACCCATGAGTGTAGAGTATCATTTCTAATCTTTGATATTAACAAATACACGATTAAATATATTTTTATATCATACGGTTTATTTTATGTGACACAACATATTCTCCTAGAAATTGATAGTTAATGTATAATTTTCAAGATCATATAATGTCTTACAATGCTTAGACGTCATTTGAACACAAGAATTCAAAACATAGAAATAGGAATGTGTGGGAATTGGGATGTGATGTATCGTGTATTCCTACAAGAATTACAACCAAATGAAACTGCAAAACTATCGCTTCGAAGTCATACAGGTAAACACATGAATATTGTACACAAAAAGCGACAAAACATGAGGGACCTCGTTTTTTTGTTTCCTCCAAAATTTCTATGTAATAGCCCATTCCATAGAACTTTTACACAAATGTAGAATAACAATTCTTTTGTTCCAAATGGCACCAAAGCTAAAACTTCTATAGAATTCTTATCCTCCAAAATTTATTGGGTTTTCCATTCTCTAAAAGGGACACTAAGATTCTAGTCAAAATGATGTATCAACTTAGGGTCTATGTATGTGGGTCTTATCAATATTATACATGTGTATTATTGGTTAAATCTATGTTTGTGTATCTTATGAATATTCGGCCTGCCTTTTGTAGACAAGTTAATTGGAAAACCAAGGTTCTATTAAGAATAAAAAATTCATATGATTTCTTTACACAGAAGTGATCTCAACTAAGGATAATTTGTCAAAACAACAGTGGGAAGGAAATAATAAATATTGCTTTTGTGATCATGAGGAGAAAATTAATCATCTATTCGTTTCTTGTCCATTTGCCACCTCGCTTTCTCATACAATTCATGTAGCCTATAATTTGCCCTGCCAACTAGCATATTGAATTGTTCGGTAACTGGCTGGGTGGGGTGCCCTCTAAATTAAAGGCACATATCCGAGTGGGGATGTGCGCTTTTCTATTGGCTTTGTGGAAGTGTCGTAATAACAATTTTTAACAGAATGAAGGTACCGATTTTTGTATAGGACTTTTTCAAGGCTATATGATGGATCCATACATGATCCTTACTACAAGCGGCGGAAGTGCGGGGTCATACGACATATGGGTGCACGGGAACCTTACGACCGGTTTGGATGTTGTTCCAGTAAGAAGCTTTGTGTGAAGGCATGTTTGCCTGTTTGCGCTGGTTGTAGCAATTTTTTCCTCCCTCGATGGTTTTATTTGTACCAAAATTTTCTATTTGTATACTCATTCGTGTTGAATAATTAAAAATATGGTTGTGTGCATCATTATGATGCAGAGGCCAGGGACTGGTCTTTTTTTCCTGAAAAAATAATCTTAGAGTATAAACCACTTGCTTTACATAAGATAATGGGACGAGGTAGCTAAGTGTGACAGCATAACACCGGCCAACATGCAAGGGATGTTTTTTTTTGCAGTAAAACTTGGGAGCTTTATTCAACTGAAGCACTCCTAGCATCATCAGCCAGAAGGCTAGTGAGCAGGAAGGCAGGTCTAGTATCAGTCCAACTCTCGGTTGCCATCAGTGTGCATGCATGTTTAGCGCAAAGATGGGCCGGTAGATTGGCTGACCTGTTTACATGTTGAATACAAAAAGAAGTAAAGTTGGCAGCTAGCTCACCAATTTCTACAAATAAAGATGCCACAACAGAACCACTATTATGGCGAGATTTCCAGAGGTTCACTACCTCCAGGCAGTCTGTCTCCATGATCACATATGAGAACCCGCGCAGTCTCGCAAAGATAACTCCATCCCTCAGCGCCATGGTCTCACCAATAAACGGATCCGTAACCCCATGATGGGGTTTGCTCCAAGCTCCTAGCAATCGAGTGTCAGAACGAGCAACTCCTCCTGCACCACACTGCACCAGGACCGAACTCATCGCTGCATCTGTATTAATTTTAACCACCCCCGATTCCGGAGGCACCCAACCGTACCCCGGTAAAATCGCAGCAGCAGAATTCGGTATTTCCAAGACGGACAAATCTTCCTTGATCCTCCGAACAGTCGTCACCGGGTCCAGTTTCTCACCGTCGTGCGTAATTCTATTTCAAGAATGCCAAATCGCTCACATAACGGAGATCATCTGCGCCCTCTGAGTATCTGTGAACTGTGGGTCTTCAAGAATGTCCCGCGCCCACGTGGCCGGATGTAGACGTGGCCGCCTAACACCCAGCCAGTCATAAGCTTCTGCCCAGAACATCTTCGCATGAGTGCAATGCACTAAAGCGTGCATCAAGTCCTCATCCATTGCAAAACACACTTTGCATCTACCAAGTGGTTGTATATGTCTATGCCGAAGAGTGCATTCATCTGGCAGAATCTTCCTCAGAACTCGCCACCAGAATACGCGCACTTTAGGCAACACCTTAAGCCTCCATAATCGCTTCCACATCTGTCCTTCAGTCTATGAAGTACTTGTAGCCGCCCCTTCCTCTAGAGCTGCATGCTCTTTGCGAGTCACGAGAGCACGGTACGCAGATTTGACAGAGTAGTTGCCATTAACTTCATGAGCCCAAGCAAGAAAATCCTCCCCTCCGCCGTGACGAAGTGGAATATTTAGTATCGCTTCCGCTTCCGGGGGAGTAAACACATCCCGAATCAACTCCCTCTTCCATGTCCAGTTCTCTTCATCTATAAGTTCACTTACCCAGGACAACGTAGTGCCCCCTGGTATAACGGTCGGTTGAAGAGTTGACAGTCCCGGGATCCACTTGTCTGCCCATATGGAGATGGTAGAGCCCGTCCCCACACGCTTCACAAGTCCTTCCTGGAGAGCTTCACGACCAGCAATAATGGCCCGCCATACAGCTGACGACGAACATGGTACCACTGCATCCATGAACTCTCCATCAGGAAAATAGCGACCCTTCATAACACGGTTGCATAGGGAGCCCGGATTTGTAATGAATCTCCACCCATGCTTCCCTAGCAGTGCCAAGTTAAACAATGGTAGGTCTCGGAAATCCATGCCACCGTTAACCTTTGGGGATGCGAGACTGTCCCATGATATCCAGTGCAAAGATCGTCTGTCAAGGGAACCACTCCACCAGAATTTTGCATGCAAGACGTCAACTTCTTGCAAACCTTCTTCGTCAACAGGAAGCAGCTCATGCTGAAGGTAGGGATGGCCTGGATAACTGATTTTATAAGGATCTCTCTGCCCGCACACGCTAGCAGCCGTTCCGCCCATCCGTTCATTTTGCTACGTGAGCTCTCCCCGATATGATCAAATGTACCACTAGTGATCCTCCCAACCGTGGTCGGGAGACCCAGGTATCTGTCACTGAAAGCTTCCACCAAAACGCCCAGAATTTGTTTGAGAACTTATCTTCTACTAGCAGGCGTATTAGGTGAGAAAACACCGCACTCTTCTCGTGATTGACTGACTGCCCCGAGCAAGCAGCATAGATGAATAAGATTCTATTCAATCTATCCGCACTCTCTGATGCTGCGCTTATAAAGATCAAGCAGTCGTCGGCGAACAAGAGATGATTGACCCATGGAGCTCTGTACGACACGCGTATACCTCTGTCAACGTGGCCTCCCCCATAAAACTTTAGTAAGGATGTCAACCCTTCTGCACAAAGCAGGAACAAGAAGGGTGAAACTGGGTCTCCCTGCCGAAATCCTCTTGAGGGAGTAAAAAAAGGCATCAACTCGCCATTAACACGAACGGTATATCTCACCGACGAGACACACTTCATAATCAATCGCACAAAGGTTGCACTGAATCCAAGTTTCAACATGATTGCTTCCAGATAATGCCACTCAACTCGATCGTAAGCCTTCATCATGTCCAACTTAACTGCACACGAGTAATTTTTCCCTTTCTTTCTTCTCCTCATCGCATGTATGCTTTCGAAAGCTACAAGTACGTTATCCTGATGAGGCGACCGGGAACAAAAGCACTTTGTTCCTCTCCCACAACTATATCCATCAAAGGCTTGAGACGATTGGTGATCATCTTCGAAGCAATTTTATAAGGAACCGAACACAAGGATATAGGGCGGTATTGTGAAATAGACTGGGGATTACGAACCTTGGGTATAAGAGTAATCGCCGTATCGTTAAACCCTGGCGGAAGCTCCCCTCCATTAACAAAGTCCAGAATAGCTGGCACCAGATCATCTTTAATAACTTCCTAATGCCTCTGGAAAAAACCTGCAGTGAATCCATCCACACCCGGCGCTTTGGACGGTGACATCTGAAACAGTGCCTTCTTCACTTCATCAGCCTCGAAGGGTTTATCTAGGGAAGTGTTCATCTCCATAGACACCCGTTCAGGCACAAACTGCATCAGTTCATCCATCTCATGGAAGCCTTGAGTCGTAAATAATGCTTGGTAGAACGACTGGATCTCGTTTTTATCTTCTTCTTCAGTAGCACAGATTGTCCCATCAACTCTCTGAAGGTTAGAAATTCTGTTCATACGTTTCCTCTGGGCTGCTTGAGCCTGATAGTATTTTGTATTTCGATCTCCCTGTCGCAGCCATGGCACCCTCGATCTCTGTCTCATCCATACTTCCTCCTGCCGAAGGGCCTCCCGCAGTTTAAACACTGTTGCTTTCTCCTCCTCGGAGGGCCCTCTCCCCACCGATTGTTTCCGAAGTATTTCGAGCTTTTTCTGAAGTTTTCTTACTGTTTTTGCGAGGCAGCCGAACTCTCGTGCCCCCCAAGACCCCAGCTCCCTCTGCATACATTGCAAAGTAGCCGATATCGATGCAAGACCCTGCCTAGTATGGTTACGACGCCACATATCCATCACAACACTATCATAGTCAGCATGAGTCTGCCAGACATCCTCGTACCGAAACTGTCGTGGTCCCCCTTTATTCACATAATCACGAGTTTCAATCAATACAAAGCAATGGTCTGATTCTACAGAGCTAATATGCCGTACACGTGAATGCTCATTGCGTTGTAGAAAGCCATGATTTGCTACAGCACGATCAAGGCGGGATTTAACATTAGCACCACATGCCTGTCTATTATCCCATGTAAAGGATACTCCAGAGAAGCCCAAGTCCTGCAAAGAACAGTCCTCCAACACCTCCCGAAACGCACGCATCTGCCATTCCGGTCTAGCCGCGCGACTGAAGTGCTCAGTGCCGTGCTCCGTCTCGTTAAAATCGCCAACACACAGCCATGCCTCATGTTGAATACCATGCAGTGTGCGCAAACACCTCCAACTGTGATGTCTTTCCTCACTTCTTGGGGCTCCGTAGAACCCGGTAAATCTCCATGCCGGAGCAGTATCATCAGCTTTCCGGACCATAACATCAATGTGACCAGAACTGAAATTTTGTAATTCAACCGTAACATCCTTGGACCAAAACAGTCCAATCCCACCACTGAGACCAACACTATCAACCGCGAAACAACCCGCAAACCCAAATGAGTGCTTTAAGCTTTCCACCCTTGTCGCCCTAATTTTTGTTTCCATAATAAAAACCAGGGAAGGCCCTTCTTGCTTCACAATCTTGCGAAGCTCTCGAACTGCCTCGGAGTTCCCAAGCCCCCGGCAGTTCCAGCTTATATAATTCATTGGCTCCGGCAGGGCTGACTAACAGCCACTGCCGAGTCTTCAGATGTTGGAGGCGTTGGTTTCTTTTTCTTAGCTTCAGGTTGTACCAAAGCTTCGGCCCCACCTTCAGCTTCAACAGAAACATCCTGCCCCTTTGCATTAACCAGAACTATATCCATTGGCGATGCTGCTATTATATCAGTTTGTTCCTTACCAGAATTCGCCAGAGCTAAGTGATCTACCCTACGATACACTTGATTCTGCTGAGGGCCTCCCTTTCGCTTGTTAAGATTCTCTCTGTTCTTCCTGGGAGAGTTAACCTCAGCTGATCCACTTGCCTTATCCTTTTGGCCAGCCCCATCAGTTCTACTATTGTTGGAGCTCTGATGATCCTTTGATGAGCTATCCCCTGATCCACTAGGTTTCCTATCATCCGGTGCTCGCAGACTCGTATTGAACGGCAAATCTCCTTTCTCATCCCGGGTACCAGGTGTAGGACAAACCATATCAGCGTGGCCAAGCCGACCACACGAGAAACAAAAATTTGGCACATGTTCATACTGCACATCGTACCAATCTCTACTCTTTCTTTTTGCGGAATCAATCAAAATCCACCGTCGCAGGGGTTTTGATACATCAATGGTCACACGCGCTCTGACAAACCCCCCAACAGGGTCGAACTGTACTGACGTCACCGTATTGTCAATCTACTTGGCCACCGCCAGTCCCCTAACTTCGTTCTGCATGTTGAAGGGAAGGTTCAGAACCCTAGCCCACAACTGAAGCTTATAAAACCTGAGCTCCGACGGCCGCATGCTGTCATCGAAATCAGTCAAAATCACTGCGTGCTTACTGACGTGCCACGGAGATCCTTCACGCACACGATCCCGGTCGTGGCGATTGTCGAACTCCACCACGAAAATATTCTCTCCTGCTGGCCTGAGGAACAAACCCCTAGGGTTTCCCCACGCCGGCCTCAACGCGTTTGCAATCGTCTGGATGTGGAATACCTTGTGGTGCAGTATCTTCCCAGCAATCGCCCACTTCTGTTGCGTTCCTTCCTCCAGATCGTCCACCACCAGGGGGGTGGCTTCCTCCTCCATGAGATCCAGTCTACCCATGGCTTCTTCCATCTGAGCCCTCGCCGACCTGTCCGGCGCAGCTCCTTGCTTCCCCTTGCCAGGATCCGAGGACGAGGCCATCCTCAGCCCTAGGAGTGTTGCGACCCGCCGGCGAGACGACAGCGGCCGCCTCCGTCGCCACCGAAACCCTAATCGCCCCTAACGAGGGCTCCTAGTTTTCCGGGGAAAAAACTGCTCCCGTTAGGTGGTACTAATTTCAATACATGCAAGGGATGTTGATGAGTAGAGGAGGCGTGTCGTCTCTCTCTACATACGTATACCTCATGTATGTCTAGCTACCAGACTCTTGCCGCCCCAATAAATCTACCTACGTAATATCTTCATATGTCTAGCTAGTTGACTCCTGCCGCCCCAATAAATCATCTGTTGGGAGATGCATGGATGAATGTAGGCTCACTTGAGACTTGGAGAGAATATCAGACGCCAAACATAGCCTCTTTATGGCCGGCAACACATATTAATTAATTGTTTGACAATCGTGTGGATGTTCTTCTTACATGTCTTTGCGGCCGTTTTGCTAGGACTGGTCAATTAATGGCCATTGGTCCCTTCCCAGCAGCACTCGGTGGCTCAGCGATCTCCATAGAAGCGACAGGACAACTCCAATCGCTATATAATCAAATAGTTGATCTTCACTAACCTATTTCTCTAAATATGCACCTTGCCATGATTAACACGTAGATATGCATGGAAAAGACTATTTTTTGGGTGGGTGAGGGGAGGGGGGGGGGGGGGGGGACCTAACTTAAAAAGCAAAATAAGTCACCGCTAACATATTTCTCTCAGTGTCCATGCATGGCACCTCAGCATGCAAATACGCATGGCCAAAGAACCAACTAAACTTGCAAACATGCATGAAAAAATGTCTACTCAATAAATACATTTAACATATCATGTGTAATTTAATTTCAGTTCATTTTATTAAGTCAGATATCTATGGTTCAAATCTCATATACTGCCACCACTCCCGCAACAACACGTGGTGTATCATCTAGTTTCTATATACAGCTGTAGCACCAGGCACATCTTCTCTTTGTGCACACGTGGCGCCCCGACCTCTTCGGCTCTTCCTAGTGGTTACCCGATCTATCCTATATAATTGTTTTACACATAATACTTATTCAGTGCACGAGAGCGGATCTGAGAGAGAGAGAGAGAGAGAGAGAGAGAGAGAGAGAGAGAGAGATGATCTTTGAAGGAGGAGGGAAGGCCATATACTATAACAAGACAATATAACAAGAACACCTAACAAGACTTACCACATGGCACTATAACATTAAAGCCATATACTATATTGAAGTTTTTATTTGCCAGATTTATAACTTTGGTGTATGTTCAGCGTAGACGTCGTGTCGGCAAATTGTATGATGATTTTGTTTTTATGTCACTTGTGAACTTGTTATCAAACTTGTTACAGTTGTGAAAAACTTTATATCAAACTTGTTATTTGACTTGTGAATATGTTAGTATGGCTACGAAGCCACTTTGCGGAACTTGTGGACTTGTTGGTGTGTGACTAGCTACGTTGCTTTTTCCAATAAAGAACGCTTTATTATCTCAAAATGTAGTATCAAAAGGATACAATGCATTATGAGTAACATCCGGCTTCTACATAATTAGGATGCACACAGCCAAGTGTGACTAGGTTGCTAGATTGTTAAAAAATATATATGTTTTCATTTGAATGCTTGAGAGAAATTCAATCATTAGAAGTGCTTCATGGAGCTTTTTCGAGTTCGGACTCAGCAAAGGTAACATTTACCGCTCTCGTCAGCTGCGGCACCTGATTGCACTGCCAGCTCTAATTGGTTGTTTGTCGAGCTTTGCAGCACAGGAACTCGGCAAAGTATTTCCGTAGTTAAAAGTAAAATATAATTGTTTGCCGAGAGCTGCAGAACTCAGAAAAATAGTCCATGTGGTGGCACGTGGGAACAGTTTGCTGAGATTCAGGTAACAGTTTGAAAAATAGTAAAATCCTCCAAACTCGAAAAAGCTCCATGAAGTCCGAACTCGAAGCGGTAAATGTTACCTCCAAAAGGTTATTACAAAAATCAGCCATGAAGTTCGGACTCAGCCATGAAGCGGTAAATGTTACCTCCAAAAGGTTATTACAAAAATTTGCAAGATCGGCCATGAAGCGGTAAAAATTTGCAAGATTTTGACTGGAACATCTTACCACCTAGAGGACGATCTGGCGGGATTTTACTAGGAGTACAGTGTGAGACGTTAGAGGTGCTTAATGTGATTCAGAGAGATTTTTCGGTCAAATTCAGGGTGCGATCAAAACTGGATGGGTTTCGATGTTCCCTAGTAGCGGTCTATGGGGCAGCACAACCTAAACTCAAACCTGACTTTTTGGCCGATCTGGTGCGGATTTGTGGAGATGAAAATCTGTCTATACTAGTTGGGGGGATTTTAATATCATCAGGAGAAGAGATGAAAAGAACAATGACAATTTTGGTGGATGATGGTCCATGATGTTTAATATGATTATCAAGAGTCTCAATTTGAAAGAAATAGAGCTCACTGGTAGACAGTTTACATGGGCAAACTCGTTACCTATTCCGACTTATGAAAAGTTGGATAGGGTGCTTGCTAGTGTGGAGTGGGAACAAAAATATCCGTTGGTGTCGGTCCATGCGATGCAGAGAGCGATCTCGGATCACACACCACTTCTTTTAGACTCGGGGGAGGCTACACATGTGGCAAATAAAAATATCTTCTTCTTCGAGCACAGCTGGTTTGAGCGAGAAAGATTTATGGAGATGATTGCACGAGAATGGGCTAAGCCGGTTAGTGGAAGGACTCATATTGAGAGATGGCAAAATAAAATTAGACATCTCCGATAATTTTTGAGAGGTTGGGCCGGAAATAAGAGTGAGATTTACAAACGAGAAAAAGAGCGTCTTACTCAATTTATTGAGGCACTAGACTTAAAGGTGGAGGCCACTCTTCTCTCTGTTTATGAGCAACGAACGAAGTCCCAGGCTGAGCAAGGTCTACGGGCTCTCTTGAGAGAAGAGGAGCTGAAGTGGGCATTGCGTGCGAAAACGCTGAGGGTTGTCCAAGGGGATGACAATACACAATTTTTCCATATGGTTGCAAATGGCAAGCATAGGAAGAAAAAAATTATACAGCTTGAACAGGACGAGGGGACAATAGTGGGACATGAAAATCTAAAAGCATACATCTCTAACTATTATAAAAAACTTTTTGGTCCCCCGAATTCATCCACAAAGTCCCTTGACGAATCTGTGGTTGATGATATACCTCAATTACAGACAGCAGAGAATGATGTTCTCTCTGCACCGTTTACTGAAAAAGAGGTTTATCAGGAAATTTCCCAAATGAAGCCAAATAAAGCACCGGGACCAGATGGGTTCCCCGCTGAATTCTATAAGAAATGTTGGCATATTATTAAAGATGATCTTATGCCTATGTTTCAAGATTTTTTTTGACGGTCATTTGGAGTTGTTTCATCTTAACTTTGGAACGGTCACGTTGTTACCTAAGAAAGATGAGGCTGTTCGGATCGAACAATTCCACCCCATTTGTCTGCTGAATGTGAGTTTCAAAATCTTCACAAAGGTCGGAACTAATAGATTGACACAAATTGCTCATTCGGTGATCCAACCGAGCCAGACAATGTTCATGCCGGGACGACACATACTGAAAGGGGTGGTCGTTCTACATGAAACGCTTCATGAGATCCACTCGAAGAAACTAGATGGGGTTATTTTCAAAGTGGACTTTGAGAAGGCGTATGATAAAGTAAAATGGCCTTTTCTTCAACAGGCAATATGCATGAAGGGTTTTACTTAAACTTGGAGGAAGCAAGTAGATACCCAAGTCCAGAAAGGAAGTGTAGGAATCAAGGTGAACGATGACATCGGTCACTATTTCCAGACATATAAGGGGTTACGACAAGGTAATTCCATGTCTCCTCTTAAGTTCAATATTGTGGCAGATATGTTGGCGGTCATTATTGGCAGGGCCAAGCAGCATGGCCATGTAGAGGGTCTAGTTCCTCATCTTGTCGATGGAGGGGTTTCCATTCTACAATATGCTGATGACACTATTCTTTTCATGGAACATGACATGGCTAAGGCACGTAATATGAAACTTATCTTGTGTCTCTTTGAATAACTGTCTGAATTAAAAATTAATTTTCATAAGAGCGAGGTGTTCTGCTTTGAGAAGGCCAAAGACGAGGAACACAAATACAGACAACTGTTTGGATGAGAATCAGGTGTCTTACCATTCAGTTACTTGGGTATACCGATCCATCACTGTAAGCTCTCCAATAAAGAATGGAAATGTATTGAAGAACGAATTGAAAAAAAAACTTAGCTGCTGGAAGGGTAAGCTTATGTCATATGGAGGTCGGCTAGTCCTGATTAAGTCAGTACTGACTAGTATGTCGATGTTCCTACTGTCGTTCTTCGAAATTCCGAAAGGAGTTCGCAAGCGACTTGATTTCTTTAGATCCCGCTTCTTTTGGCAGTCTGATGAGGCCAAGCGAAAATACCGTCTCGCGTGATGGGATATCCTATGCCGGCCTAAAGACTAAGGGGGTCTCGGTATTGAAAACTTAGAAATCAAGAACAAATGTCTTATGAGCAAATGGCTTTACAGACTAGAGACTGAGCCGGAGGGCATGTGGTCTCAACTCTTGCGCAATAAGTATCTGTACTCGAAAACACTAGCCCAGGTTACCATGAGACCGACTGAATCGCCGTTCTGGAAGGGACTTATGCGCACGAAGGACCTGATCTTTCGTAGGGTCAAATTCTTGGTTGGCAATGGAATGTCAACAAGATTTTGGGAGGACACGTGGCTAGGAGAGACGCCCTTGGCCATCCAATATCCTACGCTCTATAATATTGTGCAACGTAAGGAGGATTAAGTGGGTTTCATCCTTCAAACAATTCCATTGAACATTCAATTCAGACGTGTGTTAGTTGGTGAGAGATGGACCGCCTGAATGCATCTGGTTCGGAGATTGATAGAAGTTTAACTCTCCGATCAGCCGGATTCAATACAATGGAAACTAACTACGAATGGGAGGTTTACGGTGAAATCTTTTTATATGGACCTCATTAACTCTGGCCCCCTATCAAGGTCGCTGCACATTTGGAAAGTTAAGATTCCTTTGCGTATTAAAATCTTCATGTGGTTTGTTCACAAGCAAGTGATACTCACAAAGGACAACTTAATTAAGAGGCGATGGGTAGGCTCTTCGCGGTGCTGTTTTTGTGATCATAACGAAACAATACAACACGTATTTCTTAAATGCCCATTTGCTAAGTTACTTTGGAGAACGATTCATATAGCTTTAAATATTAATCCTCCAGTTGATATTGCGTCTTTGTTTGGTACGTGGTTAGCTGGGGTTGATCAGATTACTGGCTTGTATTTGGATTGGAATATGTGCGCTATTATGGGCTATATGAAACTGCAGGAATGATATGATTTTTAACAGACAACACACTGACTTTTTTGCAGGTTATCTTCAGAGCTACAGCTTGGATTCGTACGTGGTCCTTACTCACTCCTATGGACTCCAGGGAGCCTTTGGTTACTGGATGCAACCAATGGGAGATGGTAGCTCAGGTTATCTTCAACCGGTTCGGATGGCACTCGCATAACAGGATAGGAGTCTAGAGAGCTTATCCTTTTTATCTTCATTGTGCCGGTTGATATGGTTCACATGTATTTTTTCTTTTTTGATACTTTGATCTGCTCCGTTTTGTGATCTGTAAGACTTTTATGATGATTCTGGATTGTTAATAAGATGGCCGCATGCATCATCATGATGCAGAGGCCGGAGGTATGCCTCCATTTCCGAAAACGCGGGAACAGTTTTACAGCAATACTGAGTGCCTCCCCGGAAAAAAATAGCAATACTGAGTGCCTCGTGAGAGAACTCGGTAAAGCTTTTCTCCACGAACAAAAAAGGAATTTCAATCGTGCGGACTCCCGAGTGTGGCGTACTGGGCAATATTCATCCCCAACATCACGGAGCCGTCAAACCCGAATGGTTGTGCCAAGTGGCACCTTGTTACCGATTTCCACATCTCGAGCTCTTGACGCCGTGGTGGAATCGATGGTAGGGCTGGCAATGTGGATGCGTCAGTATCTGCTCTGAAGATGGATCGGTAGAAGATGATGACGACGGCCTCTGCAGCGTGCACATGCGGTTCCCGCTAAGAGTGCGCCGGATCGACGTGTGATCTAGACCCGGCAATTCAGCTTGGTTAAGGTCTCCGGTTTTAGATGTTGTGCTTTAGTGTGAGGTCTAGATATGCGCCCCCAATAATTTGCATCCCTTCATCAAGTGGATAGGAGTGGCGACAGATGTCGATAAGATGATGGCTTGAGACATGTTAGTGTATTACTTCATAAAATCTTGATGAACAATTATTAAATTGGCTGAATGCATCGTCCTGATGTGATGCAGAGAACGGGGTGATCAACGTCTCGGTGAAAGGCGTCTTTTTGTTAGCCGAGTTCAATCGATGTGGCTCTCGGCAAACTCTATCGAGTTCCTTCGTTTGCCGAGTTTTATTCCCGGCAAAAGGTATGTCTGCCGTGAGCTTATGAAACAGATCTCCGCAAAGACCGTGAAACTAAGCAGCGATTGATTTTCCATCGATAAGCAGTGCATAATCCAACGTCTGAAGGGCAGCTAATCCCTGCGTCTATCCATCTCAAAACGGATGATTTATTTGGGGTTCGGGAGCGGGGCTCAGGACATACTCCTTCGTCCTCAAATAAATGGACGTTTAGCATTCAAAAATTGTCCATAAAAAAGGAGTACTTCTATATTCTTAATGCACTTTAAAGTAGAAAATATGTCTCATCTTATTACACGGAAATCAAGACCAATTACATTCAATACATAGGCTGCCTTACCGGCAAGGTCGCCGGAGGGCAGCGACGCTGACAAGACGATTGATGAAGCGTACAACGACAAGACCGTGTCACATCCTCGCCGGTCCATGCCGGCATCGCCTTGGGGACACACTTCGACGCCGTAATGACGGATGAGCAGCAAGCGCCGCCAGTGTCGATGTTCTGACAAACGCTGGAGGACTAAAGCTACAACCTCTGACTCCTTGACAAGCACATGCTCGTGGAGGGGAACGGAATAATGATGTCGTCACGGTCATGGTCGCGGAGGATCCGAGCTTCCTAGATGAGTAGCAGGACATGTACCAGTCCAAGCGTAGCGCATGCGAGATCTGCCGCGACCGAGGGCGGTTGCACATTCATCGATGGAGATGGACGCCCTATTCACGAAGATTGACACGTAGCATGACGAAGAGGAGGCGCAGGCAACCGCGGACGGCGCCAGCTCCCCGTGTTGGTCGTACCACCACTGTGGTTCACACCCCGCTGCTATGACCGCGAAGCCGGCCCGTCTACATCCGGCGTCTTCTACACGGTAGACTCGGGCGAGGAAGAGTAGCACATGGGATGCCACCACGGCCCGGGTCCAGGAAGGCCAGTCCTATTCTTCTCCTCTCGCTGCTGCACCTCCCGGGCTCACAACCGGCAAGCTTGCTGGGCATGGGAAAGACAGGACGTGGGACACGGACTCCTTCACGACAGACAATCATTTAGATTATATTAAAAAATCATCCACCTTTGTTTGATTGAAATGAATTTGGTCCGGTTTAAATAAAAATTTGCATGAAATCCATCTGTTTTGTTTAAATTTGCTTTGAGATGTATGCGGGTATGGTTGGATGGTCGGCTCCTGTATCATTGTCCGCGGATGCAGACGCTGACAAATACAGTGTCCATTTTAGGAATTTGAATTGGACATACCCTAAACAGGTGATTTAGATTCTAACCATGGGTAACTCCGGACCTAGCTAGCTAGGTCGCGACGACAAGCGATCATTTAGAATCTATTTAAGAAAATATGATCCATCTTTTGTTTAATTAAAATATATCACAATGTAATGAATTTTGTCCGGTTTAAATGAAAATCGTCATGTTTGCTTGAAATTCATCGGTCTTGTTTAAACTTACTTTCGAACGTATGCGGGCATGATTGGATGGCCGGCTCTTGTATCAGTGTTTGCGGACAATACAGTGTCCGTTTCAGGGTTTTGCATCTGACATGCCATAAGCAGGTGGTTTAAATTCCAACCATGGGTAGCTCAGGACCTAGTTGATTAGCTAGGTAGGAGTATGTAGGTCGATAGAGGCGAGTCGTGGTCTTTCTTGATTCCAACCAGAGAGGTATGGGGAGGGGGGGTGCTCAGGACGTAGCTAGGTAGATAGGAGTATGTAAATCGATAGAGACGAGACACCACCTCTCTTAATTATTGCTGTTATTCATAATTTTACTAGATATATAGCAGTACGAATCGATTAACCTGACATAAGGTCGGGATGTGTTTCGCTGGAACCTTACTACATTAGGGTCTTTCACAGTAAACTCTATGTACCGTGCACTCATGCATTCTGAGGTACCAACGAGTAATAATAAGAAAATTTGGAAGTCTAAAATTCCACTAAAAGTGAAAATCTTCATGTGCTATCTCCGTAGGGGAGTTGTGTTAACCAAAGACAACCTCCGTAGGGGAGTTGTGTTAACCAAACACAACCTTGCACGGCGAAACTCGCGAGGAAGTAAGAAGTGTTCTTTTTGTACCCATGACGAGACAATCAAACACCTTTTTTTAATGCAAGTTTGCACGTTCTACGTGGTCAGTCATCCAAATAGCATCAAATATGTACCCGCCCACAAGTGTTGCCAATATTTCTGGTCATTGGTTGGACGGTATTACAAATAGGTTCAAAACGCTAATAAGGGTGGGAGCGTATGCCTTAATTTGGTCGCTTTTGCTATGTAGAAATGATTTGATTTTTAATGATAAAAATGCTTCTCCTCTACAAGTTATTTTTCGGTGTACGCACTCGCTACGTATGTGGTCTATGCTACAACAGCCGGAGTACCAACCGTTGTTCATGATGGTGTGTACGCGATTGGAGCAGGTGGCTACGGAGGTTTTTTCCCAACATGGGTGGCAGCATAACCTACGGATCGATCCACCACCTTCTACGACATAGGCATAGTGTCGGTCTAAAGGACTCTACTGTTGTCGATTTGTCGATTTTTATTTCATGATTTTTTGTCAGACTTCTGGATTTGACTGTGTGCATCTTAGTTATGCAGAGGCCGGGTGTTACTCATAATGCTTTGTATCTGCTTGATGCTACATTTTGAGATAATAAAGTCGCCATTTATCGAAAAATATAGCAGTACGAAGGTATTGATAGAGAGGTGACGCAGTCCTTTTGATTATTGTTGTTATATGTTGTCATCTTGCTATCTCATCCCATCAATGAAAATTTTGTCTAAACAATGGGTTCTAATTAAGCGTGATACAACCACCCAGATTGAACTAGCTAGGAGCCACATCTTTATCTTTATCTTTATCTAATATTAAAGGGAGGATTGTTTCTCCACTTTTTTTATCATAGGGTCCTTTGTACGTTGTCCTTTTATGTTTTTTAACCTTGTCCGTTTTGTAAAAAAAAAAGGAAAAAGATGCGCTCATGAGGTCTCAAACCAAGGTGGGCAGGAAGTGTGCACAACAGACTAACCAACTCATATGTCTTGTGATTGTGTGCAAACCCTGGAAACTTCTATATTATAGGAGGAGCAGGGTTTCTCAACAAATAAAATAAATTCGGAAGGCAGACCAGACCACTGCTCACTATAAACACAAATACTAATCTCCGCACATCTAGAAACGGCTGCCACATGCATGCACGTAAAAAAAGGTCGCGCCATGTGTTACGGATGACCCATGCACCTAAAAAAAAGTTGCCCCATGAGTAACGGATGCCCCATGCACCTAAAAAAGGGCCTGCCCCATATGTGTCGCTGATGTAGTTGCCCCATTCATTACTGTTTTGTTCTGAAATTCTGATTACTTCTAATGTTTTTTCTTTCTTGTGGGGTAATGACTACTGATGATATAAGGGAGGTAAACATAGATGCATATTTTCATCATACTTGCATCCTTTATAACAGCGATTTTATTATGATAAATTTATTTTAGTTTATTTATGAGAACCATTGCTTCTGTTCTACTAGTCTGAAATCTTGAGGAGCTCGGCATTTGTCCCTTGCGGCATCGGAAGGTAGGGATGTGAGGAAGCACTATAGGTGGACAATGCAACACCAAGGATGAATGAATTTTTGATTGATCTATGGTCTCCCTCGTGTCTGGTCGAACATACCAACATGTCGTACCATTTTTTTCAAGTTCTGAGATGATGGATAATTATTATTTGTTTACATACTTTCATTAGTTTGTGTTCTTTATCCGAAAAAATGCTACCCTTTATCCATGACTTTCCCTTGATAATTTTTCTCACTAGGATGCACAAGAAATGGCTCAGTTCAAAATGCGCATCTGGTCTAATACCTAATGTGCAAAGTCTTAATGGATTTGATATGTACCGAACCTCGATGGCGAGATTCGATCCGTTGTTGTGGCCCGATCTTTCACGACACTCCACCTTCAGCAGTAGTAGCCTCTCGCCCGCGTACGCGATGTACGCGAAGTAGAGGGATTGAACCTTACGGTCCAGCACGAGAAAACCAATCTCAACGACGGTACTCACGCATAAAACAATTTCCATGAAGAGAAATCGCAACACAGAGGTTTTCTAAAGCTTCCTCCAAAACTTAGGGATTTTTAAACAGCTTCCCCCAAAACTCGATACGGGTATTTACTCTAAAAACACATTGTGTCTATCATAAAAATATAACCTGCTGTACCTGATCGCATCCTCTACTACTTATAGCAGCCCCAACTAAACTTGACCCTTGCGTACAAGTAATCTATCTCTACATGCTACGCACAAGTCAAAAGAAAACTAAGACTTCAATATATTCTGGACTCTATACTATATATATTTAATTAGTTGCCTTTTACATCTCAGCAACAAACACCATCGACCATGTATTTATCTTCCCTGTAGGTGGACCCCATCCCATGTCCTTGAGAGATAGATGACCACGTACACCTCCTTCCCGTACATGTTCCTTGTGTGGCAAATATAGGACCATAAATCCTTCTTTAATCTTTCCTTTATCTCCTTTCATATCTGCAACTAAATAGCCATAATTCATGGTCGCATGCATTGAATAGATTTTTCCTGCTGAAAAGAAACCGGAATAGCATAAGCTGGTTTCCATCACATGTTTTCTTGACTTTACTTCTTGCATGGCTGCATGCATGTCAAGTCCTGAAGTAACGCCCATCTGGCCGTGAGTGTCTACGTGTTCCTTTTCTCCTCCGACGTTCATCGCGTGCTCTGTATCAGCATGCAGATCTCGGGCCTCTAAATCATTGACTGTTGCAAACCCTCATGATCACTGAAAACTCTAGCATCACTCATGGTTACATCAGGATTCATATGGATTTACTTAGAATAAACTCACCTTATGTAAGTTCCTTCAATGATTAAAGATGGTTGAACTCCCTAACCATATTACATATGCTTAATTTTTTTCCGTTGCAACGCACGGGCATATTTGCTAGTAGTAGGTCTATGCCGCAATTAGTTTTTACAAGCGTGTTCGCATATAGCTTTCTTAAATAAAAAAACATGCTTCCTCCGATAAGATCTGCTCTCTCCGTGCGGGATTACTATCCGGAGGGCCACTTAGTTCAGTCTAGAATTTTAAGGCCGTGGCACATAATTGCACAGGGCTTGCATGAACACATACGTGAGCACGGAGTGAGCTGTGCTTGGAGCATGTAGGGTGTGAGAGAAGATGGGAGCAAGTATAAAAAGATGACATAATTAGTTTATAAGAGTTACCAGTTCAGGTTTATGTTGAGTTGAAGGAGAAAGAAAAAAAAAGCAGGCTATAAAAAACTTTGAGTGAGGTGTGCTAGATATTAATGTGACAATATATTTTCATAGGTAATTATTATATGAGCGTGCTATTAGATTGACTATAGTTTTTTCTTTTTTGCGTGGGCGATTGACTATAGTTGACAACTTGACATGACAATGGTATATAGCAAACACTTGGCTTTACTATATTATGCTTGCTCTGAGAAGCCAACTTGTTCATTGTGTTTCGAGAACCACACGCAGTCACTGAGAATTAAATCGAGTGTGTCTTGCTTTCGTTTGGTTTGGCCGGCACACTCAATAAACTCGAATGTACGGAATTTTTTAGATACATATTTGAGTGACTAGATTCATATTAGTTTGTGTTATCTTATATTACCTTTGGGATATTCATAGCTATAGGTTTATAAGGGTCACATGTATTTCAATGAAGATTTCAACTATTAATTTGGCAAACAAAATATAAATAATATGCCACAAAAGTTATGCCATTGAAGACTTCTCTTCAACATATAACTATATCTAATTGGCCCAATTAGTGGCCAAAGATGTTTATTGAAATACATGTGCATCTTATAATCCCAGATGGATTGAATTGGCAAGATATGCCATGCAAAGCATTAGCCTGCATATTTTATTCCGGCCACCATGTAACCATAAAGAAATAATTATTTGATTTTGTTAGAGGAACAAATTAGATGCATTGCCTTTTTTCGACAAAGGCTAGATATTATTGAGCCAAAATGAAGCATCAGTGGATATAAACACAATGAGTATACAAGCGACCTTTGCATGACTAAGATGCATTTGGCCGACACCAGTGCACACACAAAAAGTTATGCCAGCAAAGAGCAAATTCATACAAGACCTAATCTATACATATGCAAAGAAAGAAGTAAAAAAAACTGCAACTAGGGAAATGGAGATTGATGAGCAACAACAACAACCATCCACACCAAGCATCTCTTGACATAACAAGGAAAACAAGAAAGGTTCTCTGGTACAAACACATCCAGGAAGGAAACAACGCTCAAGCGTCGCCATTGCCGAATCCAACCAGCAAAGGCTAGATAATGGGTTTTTACCCTAAAGTTCAAATCTAAGCAAATAAACCCAACAAAGGAAATATACCACCATTGCTGGGTATGACCAACTGCGATCAGACCTAGGGTATTGACGCCGGAGCTCGAGACCGGGCACTAAAGCAACACCACTAAATCCAAGTCATTGTTTGATGTCGCCACCACTTTCCGCGATCCCAACATCTACATGTGTACGCATGAGATGGCACACGTGAATATCATGTTCACACAAGCAAGCAATCGAGTTGTGCTATATTAGTTAGGAGGAAATACACTTGATGAAAATATATAGAACTAAGTACAATCATGTAGAAACAAGGCGTATATTTTGGCTATATCTAGCTAGCTCACCGTGGACCAAATATTTTAAAGAGGAAATAATCTATACCTACTAATAAAGTATTTTACATGATATACTTTTTTTCCAAAAGGGAGGTTAAAATCCCTAGCCTTTGCATCAATCGATGCACAAAGCTATGTCTTGAAGATGACATGATAATACAAACATGTGTAGGGCCATACACCATACTTAGCACCATTTTTTCTCCCTTACATTCTTCACTCTCACTCTCAACAAAACTAAGTAAGAACATATCAGTAATTAAAAAATCGTGTTCCTTCCCTCTCATATGATCTGGACAGACCACTCCTGGTCTTCTCTCCTAAGACAGCTAATAAGAAACTAATATCAAATGGATTCAAGATGAACTACACATGATGATGGTTTCAATCCAAAGGTTAATTATCACCGATGGGAACATATCTACCGAGTTGTTTTCAATGTTTGATGATAAGGGATGCACATTTTATTGGGACATAATATATTAGAGTCCTTTTCTCTTTTCTAATTTGAATTGTTTTTTATTTGCCTCATTTATACCTTTGGTGCACACTCTTAAACTTAGACAATATTATATTTATGCCAACAATGACAACTGATTGATGTCTAGGAACCACATGCCTTGATTTTGGTAGAGTGTGTTGAGGAAAGACACATTTTGGTGCAAACGATTGCAATTTATTACCTAATTAGTGTATTGTCTTAGTAAGTGATGAATAGTTGTTTTATGAGTTTTATTGTCTATTACATTGTTATATTTTAGCTGAGTTTCCATGCAACTGAATGGGGAATAAAGCAATAAGGGTCTGATCTAGACAGTATACATACATTTATATAACTTGTGTGACTGGCGCACTTTGTCACACGGGAGAGTTTGACAAGCATTTGTTTAAACGTCTTCATGGCTCGCCCGTAGCCACACAGTTGTTTCTCAACTGTCCTTTTGCCATGATGTCACTCATATGAAGTTTTTCAAGGGAATCTCACCCCTATAAATTCTTCACATCGACAATCAAATAGACATTATCGGTTCATTCATGTAGTGTGCTGGCTCCTTAGCTAATTATAACTAGGTGATGGTTCAAAGTGAAAATGGTACATATAGCATGACATACAATTAATGAGAAGTAGTGAAAGAACATGTGAAAGAAAATAGGGAATAGGCTCCTTGCATCAGCCGTATAAAGAAATCTAGTTAAAGGAGATACACCTGGTAAGATCAACTGACGAGTGAGAGGTGCAATTTGGCCACCATGTACAGTGGCTCATAACTACCGATACTACTCATCTTGTCCGATCAAGGGCCTGTGAGGCTTGTGCAAGGTGGGGGTACAAATAACTATTTCGATTTGTTGTCTTGCTCAGGACATGGACCTTTGATACCAGCGAATAGGTTGTCGCTACTACTCCAGTTGGGGCTAGCGCCAAGTGGTGCATGGTGAGAATGTGTAGGCGGGGTTTGGTCTACAGAGAGTTGACCAGGAGGGGATGGCGAGCAAGGTCGGTGTGAAGGCAGGCAAGGAGGAGCGTCGGGGGAGAGATGCATCGAGAATGGTTACGCTGGAGGAAGACAAAACCCCACAGCGCAAGGAAATTGGAAAGATATCATGAGGATTAATTGAGGTGCAGAGATGTGATTAGGGGTTGTGATGGCACACGGTGGATGTTGTTTCATTTTTCACCACCAGAACTCTTTTTTTTTCAAGATCAATAGTCGTTTATTCCAAAAGGATAGGGCTACAATCCAACGGCAAGAGTTCCTCAATACATGGGGGTTCTTTGTCGAGCCACATAATCGTAGCCCGCTCAGAGCGACTATACCTTGCCAGGTAATCTGCAACACTATTCTAAGACCTATGAAGTTTATGAGGAATAAACACCCTACCGATCATTAAGAACTTAATCTCAGAGACTAAATGACCATAAACCAAATGATCTAATCTAGTACTCCCTCCGTCCCGAAATTCTTGTCCTAGATTTGTTCAAATACGGATGTATCAAGTCATGTTTTAGTATTAGATACATCCATATCCAGACAAATCTAAGACAAGAATTTTGGGACGGAGGGAGTACTAGATGAACAAGAAAGTGCAGTAGACGAATCAGACTGCACCCAGACCGATTGCTATGTATATTGTCGTGCAAGTTTTTTTTCGAAAAGGGGAGTACCCCGGCCTCTGCATCAAGAGTGATGCATACAGCCATCTTATTAATCAAAGCAGCAAAATGTGCATACAAGGTTTCAAAGTCTCGAAATCAAATAAAGGAAATGCAGCCCACACAGAGTGCAGAAGGCTAGAAACACAGACTAGCCAGAAATAAAATGCCACAACCGGCTGGCTAAAGAAGGTAGGGAAACTAATTGCCTATCCTATTACATGACGGCCATCCAAACCGGTTGAAGATATCCCGAGCAACCATCTCCCAACGGATAGACCCAGTAATCAAATGATCCCTGGCCTCCATCGGAGTGAGTAATGACCACGAATGGATCAATGCCGTAGCTCGGAATATAACCTGCAAAAAATGAATTCGTGATGTTCTGTTAAAAACCAAATCATTTCTGCACAACCAGATGGTCCACATCAACGCACAAACTCCCACCCGAATATGCCTTGCTAATGCAGAGTCAATCCCATTAAGCCAATTTCCAAATAAAGCGGTAACCGTAGTCGGTGGAGTAATATTGAAAGCAATATGAACCGTCTGCCAAAGAACCTTAGCCAGCGGGCAATCAAAGAAGAGATGTTTAATTGTCTCATCCCGATCACAGAAACTACACCTAGTAGCTCCTGTCCAATTACGCTTTATCAAGTTGTCCTTTGTTAGAATAACTTGTTTATGAACAAACCACATAAACACTTTTATTTTCAAAGGAACTTTGACATCCCAGACCTTCTTGGATGTTGGAATGGAGCTTGAATTAATAACATCAAGATACATTGACCTCACTGTAAATACTCCAGACTTAGTCAACTTCCAGCGTAATTCATCAGGTTGGTCAGAAAGTTGTACCTCCATTAGTCTCCTAACTAACTGGAGCCAAACCTCCCAACGATTGCCCACTAACGACCGTCTAAACTGAATATTAAGGGGGACCGTTTGAAATACCGTTGCCACGAACACCTCACGTCGTTGAGCAATGCGATATAAAGACGGATATTGAATGGCCAAGGGTGAGTCGCCCAGCCAAGAATCCTCCCAGAAACGTGTAGTAGCACCATTTCCAAGGACAACTTTTGTCCTATTGAACAGTAATACTTTGACTTTCATGAGTCCTTTCCAGAAAGGCGAGTCAGTCGGCCTAACTGATACCTGGGATAATGTTCTAGTCTGGAGGTACTTGCTGCGTAGGATTTGCGCCCACATAGCTTCAGTGCCGGAAGCGAGCTTCCACAACCACTTACTAAGAAGGCATCTGTTCTTAACTTCTAGATTCTCAATACCAAGCCCACCTTGGTCTTTGGGTCTACAGATAATATCCCACTTAGCAAGCCGGTATTTTCTTTTGAGCTCATCACCCTGCCAAAAGAAACGTGATCGATAGAAGTCCAGTCTTTTCCTAACCCCCACTGGAACCTCAAAGAAAGATAAGAGGAACATAGGCATACTCGTGAGCACCGAGTTTATCAAGATTAACCGGCCTCCGTATGACATGAGCTTACCCTTCCAGCAGCTCAGTTTCTTCTCAAATCGATCCTCGATACACCTCCACTCTCTGTTAGTTAGCCTACGATGATGTATCGGAATGCCAAGGTATGAGAAGGGCAAACTTCCCAACTCGCACCCAAACAATTGCCTATAAGACTCTTGTTCGTCTTTGGCTCTCCCAAAGCAGAACAACTCGCTCTTATGAAAGTTTATCTTTAACCCCGATAATTGTTCAAAGAGGCATAATAACAGCTTCATATTTCTCGCCTTGGCCAAATCATGCTCCATAAAGACTATTGTATCATCAGCGTATTGAAGGATAGATACACCTCCATCAACCAGATGAGGTACTAAGCCACCCACTTGTCCATTGTCCTTCGCCCTTCCGATCAAAATTGCTAACATGTCCACCACAATGTTAAACAAGATAGGGGACATTGGATCTCCTTGCCTGAGGCCCTTGTGAGTTTGGAAGTAATGACCTATATCGTCATTTACTTTAATTCCGACACTCCCTTTTTGCGTAAAAGATTCCACCTGATGGCGCCAGGCATCATCAAAACCTTTCATACGCAATGCCTGTTGCAGGAATGGCCACTTAACCTTATCATACGCCTTTTCGAAATCCACCTTAAAAATTACCCCATCTAATTTTTTAGAGTGAATTTCATGGAGCGTTTCATGCAGGACAACCACCCCTTCGAGGATGTTTCTGTCCGGCATGAAAGCAGTTTGGGACTGTTGCACCACAGAAAGCGCAATCTGTGAGAGCCTGTTCGTCCCGACCTTGGTGAATATTTTGAAACTAACATTGAGTAGGCAAATCGGCCTGAACTGCTCAATACGCACAGCCTCCGTTTTCTTAGGGAGTAATGTGATAGTTCCAAAATTCAAGTGAAACAATTGAAGCTGTCCCGAGAAAAGATCATTAAACATAGGTAACAGATCCCCCTTAATAATGTGCCAGCACTTTTTATAGAACTCAGCCGGAAACCCATCTGGTCCGGGAGCCTTATTATTTTTCATTTGTGCAATAGCATCAAACACCTCCTTCTCCGTAAACGGGGCCAGCAAAATCTCATTATCGGCAACCGACAACTGAGGAACATCGTCAGTCCTAGACTCATCCAAGGACACACAATTAACCTCCGGTGGTCCGAATAACTGTCTATAATACTCAGTGATGTATGTTTTGAGATTATCCTGCCCAATGATAGTACCCTCATCTTGCTCAAGTTGGAATATACGCTTCTTACGGTGCTTGCCATTCGCAATCAGGTGAAAGAATTGAGTATTGGCATCCCCTTGGACTACTTTGCGGACCTTAGCGCGCAACGCCCACTTCAACTCTTCCTCGCGGAGAAGTTCTTTCAACCTCTTCTCAGCCTCGTTCTTAACCTGGAGCTCAGTAGGCAGCAGAATCGTAGACTCAGCTTTTGTATCTAGGGCCTGTGTAAGAGCAAGGAGTCTATCCTTTTCAATCTTATAAGCCCCACTTAGGTGCTTAGCCCAACCTCTTAAGAAACTTCTTAAGTGCCTAATTTTATTCTGCCAACGTTCAACCGCCGTCCTACCTCCACCACCCTTATCCCATTCCCTGGCAACGAGGTCTAAGAAACCTTCACGTTCGAACCAGGACATCTCCTCGAATGAGAAAGTGTTCTTGTTTCCCGCATAATTGGACTCCCCGGAGTCCACGAACAGTGGTGTGTGATCGGATATGCCCCGCGTTAAATCTTGTACCGTAACAAGAGGGAATTTCTGCTCCCACTCTACACTGGCCAGAACACGATCAAGCTTTTCATATGTTGGGTTTGGCAGAGCATTAGCCCAGGTAAACTTTCTACCAGAAAGCTCTATCTCCCTCAGATCCAAGCTCTCAATAATGGTATTGAACATAAACGACCATCTCCCGTCGAAGTTATCATTATTCTTCTCCTCTCTCCTCCGAATGATATTGAAATCACCCCCGACCAGCATTGGAAGCTGTTCGGACCCACAAATTTGAACAAGATCCGCCAGAAATTCCGGTTTAAGCTCCGGTTGTGCGGCTCCGTAAACCGCCACTAAAGCCCAGTCGAACCCATCAACTTTTGACCTAACCCGAAACTTAACCGCAAAGTCGCCCATCACAACACTCCGGACCTCAAGGGAATCGCATCTCACTCCCAGCAAGATACCTCCCGATCGTCCACGCGGAGGAAGGCAATGCCAGTCAAAATCGATACCACCCACAAGAGAAGCAAGAAACTGAGGAGCAAAATTATCTCTTCCAGTTTCCGAGAGAGCAATGAAATCTAAACGGTGCTCCAGTGCCGCCTCAGCGAGAAACCTTCTTTTAGCCAAGTCCTTAAGACCTCTGCTATTCCAAAAGATTCCTTTCATAATTCATCATGAAATTTTTTGGCCGTACGGATCCTAGCACTTCTACGTACTGCGGATGCTGGATACACCTTCCGCTTCCACTTACGTTTAGGTTTTTCATTGCCCACCGGCCGGTCCTCATAACCGGGCTGTGGTGGTTGATGATCCACAACATCTATACTAGTCTCCTCCTCATCAGACTCATTAAAGGTTGGTGCAAGGTCCGCACACAAATTGTCTAGCACTCTCACCCCCAACGCATCAATCTCCGCATCATTCATAGGTCTTACTGCCGCTAGGTTGCGAATGGTTTCTAAAGCGCGTTCCGCTTCCAGATCCAGAAGATCATTAACCGAGTTGGAGATTTCAGAATTATTATTTCCTAGCGAAACCCCTACTTGATTTGCATTATGAATAATCTCATCCGTAGAAAAATGCAAAATAGAATTGGATAAATTGACTGACATACCGGTAGTGACCTCAATGTCACGAAGCTTGGCCGCTCTCATTGCGCACCTCTGCTGCATGTCATCAACCTCCGGTTGGTCCTGGAAACGGGAACTCATCCGTCGCCCCTCAGATACCGGGTCAGGGATTCCGCCGAATGCAATAACCTCCTCTTGAGTAGCGCCACTCGCCGTAGGCCGTGAGGAACGGCTCCCGAGGCCGGCGGTCAGGAGGCCGGGTGTAGTCAGAGCCGGCGCCGCCTGGCCGACCACCCCCTTGGCCGCACTCCTCAAGGCTGTGGGCGCCACCATCCCGACAGCCGAGGAGGAGGGATGGACCGGGAACACCTTCCCCGGACTCCCGCCAAGCACGACAGGAGAAACCGCCTCCACCGTAGCCGAAAGGGAAGTGTGTGTGGCCTCCTGCCCCATACGACCTCCCTCAGGTCCGGCCAATGCCGTCACAGGAAGCGCCGCCTGCGCCAACTGCCCCGGACAAACTCCAGAGCGCTCAGACGAAGAGTCCACCGCCGGTCGCTCCCCCGAAGAGGGCACCTCCCTCTCAAGAGACCCGATCTAAGCGACAGAAGGGTGGTGAGCCAAGGCCTCCTGCCTTAGTCCCCCCACCAAGCTCGTAGTCACCTGTAGCTCCGCCGTCACAGGAGTCTCTGAGGGAGGCGAGAACGCTATCTCCGAACCTCCCTCCACTCCCCGACCCTCCACGCTCAGGTCCTCAAAGTCCAACGTAGGTAAGGAGTGCTCAAGCTCCTCGGAAGACTCCACCCGATCACTCCATAATCTCGGAGGTGCAGAAGTAGGCTCGAAGGACCCAAATCGCAGTGTGGTCAACGACACAGAAGATGTAGGCGCGGTCGACCCTCCGGTGGTCTTAGCCACCGACCCCGGTCTGTCGTTCTGTCGACCAGGATCAGCACTCTCAGGCTCCTTGCGCCCCATGCCATCATCACCCTCGTGCATATCAACATCGACGGCAGCCGGTGCCTCAGCAAACAGACTGTCATCCTCGAACTCAATCTGAATGTTATACACCTGGCCTCGATAAGCCCACTTCACCACATCTGGAACAAACTCAATATCCAAAATACTGACTAGAATGCGAGCCACCCCCTGAGCTTTGGTGAAAGCCATATCAACACGTTCTGGCTTTCCAACCAAAACAGCCAGACTAGCCACCACCCTGGCATCCTGCATGGGTCTGTGTGGAACTCCCGAAAAATGCAACCAGGCCTGGCTTAGTGGTTTTCCCTGAGGCTCAGTCAATTTCCACTCATGAAACTCCAGAATGCCCTCCGTGCCTGGCACCTTACACATCCCAAACCTCAGTAACCTCTGTAAATCCTCCACCGATGGAAACTCCACCCTGAAGGAGTTAGGCTCAAGACTGACTAGCTCCCAGAGGAAGTCACCCGGGGCCAGCTCCCGTAGCCGCTGCACAATCTGGACGTCAGAAACTTCACCTTTAGTCACTTTAACAATCCCAGTTGTCATACTGCGCACCTCATCAGTAACTTCCCTCTCGATCGGAGACTCAAAGAAAGTAAGCTCAGAACAAAACACACCATACATCATAAGATTGGGAAGCTGCTCTCTCATAAGCGGACAGGCCCCTGAGTCATGATCTGGCTTACCACACTTGTCGCATAAGACCGCCTCACACTCAGCAATGAAGTGACCCTTATTTCCACATCGATAGCAAAGCATTCTTTCTTTCTTGCGAGCATACTTAGCCACCCTGTCCAGCTCAGCCCTGTCGGAGCCCTCCACCGACACTACCTCGTCCGTAGCAACCACCTCAGCCGTAGCCGAAACCACCTCCATGGCAGTATCCTGAATGCCCTCATCAACCGCTGTCTGATCCACAACCACTGGATGCTGCCTTGGGCGGTAGCGACCACCTCGGCCACCCCGTCCGCCACGGTTACCACGAAAACCACCGCGGTTTCTGTTAGCCGGTCCTGATGCCCCTTCGACGAAGCCTCCCGTCGGCCCCAGGAAGGGTCTCTCGGTGGAGCCATCACTCTGCCATGCAAATCCCCGCCCACCACCTGTGGACGAGGATCCCCGGTGTTGTCCGTCTCCGTACGCGTTAAGCCCGTCATCACCCCACTTTCCTTGAGGCGTCGTCGAGTCTCCCCCCGTTGCCGTAGCGTCCTGAAACTGTGCCTGCTCCAGGCCTGGTGCCACCGTACTTTGCGACTGTCGAGCCACAAAATGTGGCGGCCTAGCCCCGGTCTGAACCGCCGTGGGACGATGCTGCCCACCTAAGGCCGGAGTGGGCTGCCTAGCCGTCGGGTTGCCGCGACCTGCGACAGCCACAGGGAGAGGCGCCGGCGGCCTAAGGTCACCCCGGCCCCCGACAGACGTGGGTAGTCTGGTCCCCGCCGGCGGTGCCCCGCGGCCCGCCACACCGGGCCTGGGAAAGCCCCCATGCATCGGTGGTCGGGTGCCGATCGCCCCCTGAGCCGCCTGGCTGGGTAACGGAGGCGTGACCGCGCGCCCAACTTCGAGCGGCGTGGCAACTCGTCCCCGACCCGCGCCCAGTGTTGCCGCAACACCACCGCGGCCGCCTCCAGCCGTCAACGGCGGACCACCGCGGCCTACGCCGCCCGGGGCGCCGGCCTGGATGCCGGTTTTGGCCGGCGGATGACCTCCGCCCGCCATGCTGAGGAGAGGAGGGATCCGGCGAGCACGCCTCGCACCTCGGTCGTAGAAACACGGCCTCGCCGACGGTCGAAGAACCCTAGCTTTCGTCGATCGATAACCCTCAGACGGCACGTCAAACATGCATGTACGCTCGATATCGCCCGTCGTATGTACTTGGTTAATCTGGGCCTCATACCCAATTAAACCAGGCCCACAGAGTACAGGGCTCGGCTCACTCAGAACCGGCCCATCGAGCGTTCGGCCCAGCAAATCGTTCAAACGTTTCTCCCGCATCAGCGAGATCGCGATGCACTGCCGCGCCGGCGATCTCGCCATGGCCACCGCCGGCACACTTCCCGGACGGATCGGTTTCTTCTTCCTCTTAACTTGAATCCACGAATCCGGATGAATCATATCGAAAAGCGTTAGATTTGGAAGACTAACCTTAGGAAGGGGGCCCTTCCATGGCCGGAGTGCCGTCGCCGCCGTTCGCCGATGCACCACGCGCCTGACCATCTCCTTCCTCTCGCCCGCATGGAGGCCAACCCTTGCCGGATCTTCCACTGGCAAGACCCGATCCACCGTCGAGGCCACCTCTTCCTCATCATATCCCGCATTGAAGAACTCGCAGAAGAGGTCCGATGGAGTCGGTGTCGGTGGATCGGCCTCTGGATCCTCCTCCCCGTCCGCCTCGTCCTCGCCAGATCCGGCCAGCACCCAGAAGCGGCCACCGACCTGAGGTCTATCCACCGCCCCGGAGCGCACTGGCCCGGCGATCGCCGGACGGGCACCCGCGGCGCCCCCCCCCCTGTCGCCCCCCTGTCGCCCCTCATGTGGATATCACCAGGAACATTAATAAGATCCTTTACAGGCGAGGTCGCGTGTGGCTGAGCCACCGACTGCACCAGGCATTCTTCCTCCGGATCTTCTTTCACCGGTGTTACATCAACGTCCGCATCAGCCAAGACAGAAACTCGTCCCCCGAACTGCGGTTTTGATCGCTTGGGAGCGTCCGTGAGATCGATCACCTCGGTTTGATCATGCGTCTCTGGTTCTTCCTGCAAGAATGAACAAATAGCAAGTACCGATCATTAAAACATGGATCCCCGCCTCTATAGCATCATTGCAGTTAAACAAGTAAAGGTATGCTGAGAAGATCACTGTACCATCATATCTCCGTAGAATTATCCCAGCTGCCGTCGTACCATCCTCATCCAAGAAAGACACATCCACCGAGAGTGCCGTCGTGTTGCATGGAGGCGCATGCCACTTTATCGCCCTAGTCAGCGGTTGATGCGACGGACGATCCCCATACTCCATCACTACCATCTTCCCTTTGATCATATGTTCTGTTCGAAAACTTTTTTGCTAGCTGAATCGAATTCCTATAACTGACAAGTCTGCGGATACAGCAGCCAGCGTAGCCTCCTTTCCGTGTGTTACATCGGACCGTACTTGCCATATACGCCATATTAGCATAATGATCATGCAAAGTACTGAATCAGAACAGTTTGCTAGCAGTAGTATGGGACACATTCAAGACTATAGGAAATACACAACTTGGAGTGGAAAAAAATGATGGCATATATCGATTTGAGTGAGGATCTAGTGGTTGGTACTAGGTGGAAGTGTCCTGGAAGACTCGCAATCTTAATCAACCATCCTTAAAGGTTTGTAGGACACGCCATGTGACTATGTTGTATGCATGGGATCCATTTCCAGCTCCTAAGGCTGGTCACAGTGAGGAGGAACTTAGGAGTAACATCACACACTTCAATACAACTTTGCTTATGTGGCACGTATTTAATGAAGAGAGAGGTGCTTGTGGTAACTCGCTAAGTTACCGGAACATCACACTCTTCAAGAAACAATGAGTCTATAACCTAATAAATACATCGTTGCATGACACTACATAGATGTTCCTACCCACTATGGTGGTAGTAGTAACATAGTCTAGGGAAGTGTACGTAAGTTACTAGCTTATGTTTTTGCCCATTGTGACCAGCCTAAGAAATTCGCAGCTTGAAGCGAGATTAAAAAAGTCAGATGGATGGCACATATTAATACTTTTCATGTGGGAAGTGCCCCAAGACTCACAGTCAATCAACCTTAAAGGTTCATGTTTCCTCTATCTAGATTTATTGGTCCCATTGTACTTTGTATTAAACGTTAACCATCTATAAGAATAATAAAATATGAGATATCCTATCAGAAGTATACTATGTATTTGTATTGGAGGGAGGTTTCTCGTACTACAATTTTTGTGACTTATATTTTATACTTTATTAGAGAAATTAATGGTCAAATTTGGATCCAAGAGGGCATAGAGGAAATATATAGGAAGTGCTATGACATGGAGTTTTAGTTTTCTGTAATTATGGCAATGGAGGGTTTTTTTTTTGACATGATGACACCAGAGATTGAGCTTGTACTTCGTAGTACTCACAAATCGGTTCGAGAGAACGACTTAATTGTACAACTTTGATGGACATCATAAATGATATTTATGTAACCGCTGGGCTTTATGGATTTCTGATTCTCAAAAGAATCTGTGTCGTCCAAGTTGTTGCATTAGAGCAAGTAAAACAAGGATGACATCTCAAAAAAGTATAATAAGGTGATGTAAGCGGGTTATAAAAATTTAAATAATATATTCTAGCTACAGAGTTAGATGGGAGAGAAGAGAAAAGAAAAGAGAACCGGGTATAGATTAACAGCCAACTGCAGTACGTGCTCCTAGAAACTTTGTGAAATTATATATGAGCCCTAGTACTATATATTTATAACTTATTATTATACGTGTTGACTATAAAGTTAATCATAGATGACATGGCAACATCATATAGCCAATAGGCGGCCATACTATTAACCATGCTCTTAACAAGTCGGGACGGAGAACTAATACAAAAATTAATTATTATCTCGACGACCCAAAATCAAAAGGAGGATTTTTTAAGGAAGCACGTTGGTGTGGCTTTCGATTTTCACATATTTTTTGACCTGGTGCTTTTAGGTGTTATGGATGTGAATCGCGAGGAAACTGAACAAAAGAAGGACAATTTCTATTTGTCGCTTTAGGTCAAGGAGTCGACCTTTTGCACAGAGCAACCACTGAGTGGGCCGGCCCAATTAGGTCTAAAGGAATCCAGTATGGTGGACTTCCCAGTTTAAAGATTGTTTTTTTGTTGTTTTCTTTACATTTTTATTTTTATTTGTTGGTTTCATTTTTCGAACTTTTTTTCCTGCTTTTCAAAAGGTGTTCCAAAAACATATTAGTGTTCACAAAATTTTAAAAATGTTCATTTTTAATATATTATTTCTAAAATATTCCATGATTTATAAAAATCTTCAAAAATTCAAATATTCTGAAACATAAACAGTTTTAACATAAAAATCATTCAAGTTTTTTCAAAAATGTGTTAAAAAACTAACTTAAATCAGTAAACCGATAAAAATATCAAGAAAACAGCAAGGAAACTGTGTGACCCGCATATAGGTGTGCGTCTATGTCTTGCTGAGAATATCACATGAAACCCATGTTTCGGTGGAAACCACGTCGAGTCGATGTTTCGAAGTTTCAAAAAATATGGGATGTTAAGAGTGTGTTGCTCTATTAGTATGTGAAATTCCCAAGTTCAAACACATTAATTACCATTTACGAGATGCGAAAATAAAAGATCAGCTTGAAATAGTGCCGAACAGTAACATCACTGTTCATTGGCAAAAACAATATTTTCATAGCGTGTAATTGATAATGTGTTTGAACTTGGTCTTAGCATGCCAGTAGATCATTACCCTCTTAATATCCCGTATTTTTTTCCAGAATTTTTTGAAACATTCATATGTTGTTCCCACAAAGTTTTCTTTGAAACTTGGTTTCCACATGATGTTCTCTCCTCACTTATGGTGAGACAGATGGCTCCGTCGTGCTACGAGCATGCTACAGAGAGGGTGGTAGGCCGGACCAGTAGGGACATGGGTCATCATGCTGACAATTCACATAATTTTTGCCTAGCAATAGAAATTTTGGTTTTTTCCTCATTGAATGCATATATTTCAAAAACTTAAATTTACTTAATTTTTTTTAAATCATGAATTTGAGAAAACCTTCACATAGTACAAAAATTGTTAGTGCACTTTCAAAAAATGTTGAGAACTTCTAAAAAATGTTCGTTACAATTAAAGATAAATCCCGGGTATTAGAAAAAATGTATGCAATTTTTTTCAATGTGTATAAAGAAAATGTTTGTGTAGCGCTAAACAAAATTCATAACATTAACAATTGTATGGGACATCTTAACGAAATGTTCCCACATTTCAAAAAATACATTAAGAATTTCTACTAATATGTGTAAACAGAAACAGTGTAAAAAATGTTTAGGTAAGGTAAAAAAATATCTCGTAAAATTTAGAAAGCAACTTGAAATTCTCAATGAACATTTCTGTGTTTCAATAATATGTTTGTGACAATTCAAAAAATGTTTATACAATTTCAAAAATGTTGGGGTTTAATAAAATATTTCTATCCATTTCAAAAAGGTATGTGACATTTGAAACAAATATTCAAATGTTTTAAAAACTGTACGTGATATTTAAAGATGTTTATAAAATGTAAATAAATGTTCACATAGTTTAAAAATATTCACAGTGTCTATTTCATAATGGTTAACATGTATTCTAAAAAGGGTTCAAAACACGTATTTTTTCAACATACATCATGTATTTTGAAAAATGTCCAACCTGTATGCAAAATGAATTCACGTGTGCGCTAAAAAAATACATTTTGTACAGACAAAAAGTAGACATGTTTTAACATAAATAGAGAACTGATAAAACTGACAAATAAACAAAACAGAAGCAAAGAAAACCAAAATGTAAAGGTGAAATATAGAAAAGCCAATTTAAAAAAAACACATAAAAACCGGTGCAAAAAATAAAAAAATCTATACCTACTAATTAAGTACGGAGTGTTTCTGCCCATCCGCCATCGTATGTTTTATAAAAATCCCCATGGTGTTTTATCAAATAACCCACGGTCCATTATTAAGTGCCTTTCCTTTTCGCTTTATCTGTTGGCTCCAGCCCAACTTCTGTAGTCATTGTCGCCCGCACCTGGCCGTTGGTTCGTATCCCGCATACAGGTGCAGTAGGCCCAGTTCACTCTTCTTTCAGACTGTTTAAGAACCTGGTCTTTATTATTTACAGAGAATGTGTTAAAATGACCATGCTATAACTTTGCAACCGCAACTCAATAATTTATATATAATTTGACCAGAAAAATGCTTAGTTTCCAACCATGCTATTAGTCGTTCGTGTTAACTAATATATATATAGTGTATTCATCAACCAGGGTGTATAGTAAGTTATTCTTCATCCTAGGTAATATTACGACCATTCATAAATAAATTAAGTTTGAAATGCAAATAGTTATATTCGTATTGATTCACTGTGTAAATTTTGGCATATGAAAAAAAAAAGGTCATACGACCAGAAAAATTGCATTTTATGTACATTGTACACTATGTTTTTACATTTGTAATATTACATAACATAAAACAAATTACAGCGATTATATATTTTCTTATGTTCTCTTTTTACGTATAAAATAAGACAAATTTACGTAACGTAAAATTACGGTGCATTGATGTTAAAATAGAGGGGGGGTGAAGAATATATATTCCTCACACAGTGCGAGCGCGCGCGCGCGCGTGTGTGTGTGTGTGTGTGTCCCATTTAAATTGGCTACATACGTTACATGAAATATCTTTGAAGGGCTGGCATTGCACCCTTTTTCCTGCAGACTATGGAGTGGCAAAAAATATTTGTGCTTTGTGGGATTGGAATTCATGACACCAAAGGCCCCAACCAGCTGACCTAGCATGTGCTTGTGCTACAAAATAGGTTCATTATTTAATCAAAAAGTCCCAACTCGACTCTTTGCACGAGAATACATCAATTTATATACATTGTAAGTTGTGTGCAAACCGGGAAGCCATTTCGATAACCAAGGAATAGAGGGAGCGAAGGAATTAAATGGATTTGGGCTAGCATGGTTGATTTGCTCTAAATAAATAAAATTGTTGGATTTGCTAGCATGGTTGTGTGTGTGTTTGGGCTAGCATTGTTGGATTTAAATGGTTGATTTGCTCTAAATAAATTAAGCGGGTTTGTAAGTATGACTAGATTTTTGGGATTGTTGCTATGAGCGGAAGACCTATAAATAATGAATTAATCCTTCCTAAGTCCACCAATCTTGCATTAATAATCCATTTTTAAGACTTTCATGAGACAACCACAACAAAGAAGGGAGTACATTTCAACTTCGGTGTGCGTATGCGAACCAATCTGTGGTTGGATGGTTAGAGGGACAATGGTATCTCCAGCCCACCAGGGTTCAAGTCCTGATGCTCGCATTATTCCTAGATTTATTTTAGGATTTTCGACAATGTGCTCTCAGTGGGACGAGACGTTCCCGTCGACGATGAGGCGCCTACGGTAACTTCGTAAATCTCAAAATTATATGCCGTCTCAGTCTCTCGAAGGTGCTTATAGGGGTAGGGTGTGCGTTTATAGGGGTGGATGTATGCGCGTATGTGTGAGCGCTTGCATCTATACTGTGTTCAAAAGAAAAACTTCGGCGTGCGTATCGCTGCTGCCGTCAGGTGGCATTGCCTGGATGTTGTCGAGACACATTGATATTCGTTGTGGTGGACATGTCAATTACTTCTCCTGTTACAACGCACATGCATATGTGCTAATGAGAAAACAATGGTGCAACGAACATACGACGCCACCAGAGTGGCTGTGAGCGATCAGCCCTAATTTTTTGTATTTTGATAAACAATGTTGGCATTTTTTTAAATATATTCGAATTTGATGAGCATTTTTCGTATTTGGAGAAATTTTAAAAAAACTCTTATTTAGAAAAAACATCTTGAAATGTAAGAGAAAAAAGAATAGAAAAATTAGAAAAAGAGAAGAGAAAAGGAAAACGAACATAAAAAAATGGAAAAAGAAATAAAATTATATTTAAAAAATGAAAGAAAAAGGAAAAACCAGAGTGCGAACAGGAGTGTGTGTGTGTGTGTGTGTGTGTGTGTGTGTGTGTGTTTATGACATTTAAAAATGTTTGTAAATGTAAAAAAAATGCTTGCATAACTTCAAAAAATGTTTCGTACCATCGAAAAAAATGTACGTGACATGACCAAAATGTTCATGCTTGTAGAAAAATTGTTCGTGATTTTTTTAAAATGTTTATAAAATATTTGTGAATTCCACAAAAATGTCTATATAACGTAAAAAATGTCTCACGTAGTTGAAAATAATATACAACGCATATTTGGAAAATGTTACTGTTTATTAGAAAAACTGTTCAAAACATGGCTTTATAAAAATGTACATTACATATTTGAGAAATGTCTAACATGTACAAAAAATAATTTACGTCTGTGCTATAAAATAGATTATGTACTAAGAAAAACTAGACACATGTTGAAGAAAAGAAAACCGATAAAACCGACAAACAAAAAAAATAGAAGTAAAAGGAAACCAAAGAACAGAAAGAAAACTAAAGTATAGCAATGAAAGAAAGAAAAAAACCAAAAACATCCAATGTGAAAACAAAGAAAACCAGAGTAAAATGAAGAAGAACTAAAGAAAACTAGTGAAAAACGAAAAAATAAATAAAGGAAAAACAAAAACAAAAAAAACAAGAGATTGAAGCGAGCGAACCTACGTGCTCTGTGAATACCTATACGCGCTGTGAATACCTCGTGTTAGAATATACGGGCGAAAATATCATTCGAGTTCCTGGCTGCATGTGAGACAAGCCATTGGTAAGCTGTATTTAGCTGCGAATCAACCTGTGGTTGAGTTGGTTAGGTGGACAGTGGTATCCCCAACCCACCAGGGTTCAAATCCTGGTGCTCGCATTATTCCTGGATTTATTTCAGGATTTCCGGCGATGCGCTTTCAGTTCTCAAGATGATATACCGGCTCAGTCTCTCGGAGGTGCTCATAAAGGTAGGGTATGCGTGTGTGCGTTCATAGGGGTGAGTGTATGCGCGTGTATATGAGCGCTTGTGTCTGTACTGATGCTCAAAAAAAGTTGTATTTAGCTCCATGGTATGTTTGTGCTAGAACTTTGGTAGCGCCTGTCAGATATCCTGACGGAACTTTGACAAGCCATTGGCATGTATGTGTGTGGACGTGTGGTATGTCAAATTCCTTGTTGAATGGGTGGCTTTAGCCTGCTAAGGCACCCGACCTCAGGTTCTTTTTTTTTTTTGAACCGCCACCTCAGGTTCTTGACTTGTGGGAGAGGGTTATTTTCACCAAAGACCCGTATCTCTTTTATAAAACTTACCAGAAATGCAACACACTTCAAATATAATAAAAAATACATCCAAATCCTTGGACTACCGAATGACCACTACTGAGGTGCCGGAACGAGTCGCTGACATGCCTCTGTCATTGCTCCCATACATGAGCCAGTATGACCTTGTCTATGACAGCCATGAAATTTTTGTACACGTGCCCATAAAGACCACTGCCCTAGAGTCGTAGTTGTCACCGTTGAACTATTCACTTGATCTGAAGCATCTGGCACCAGGAGTCGTTGTCGCACGCACAACGAGAAGCACTAACCTCGCCGCCTTAAGGAGACGGTATGAATCTACCATGGAGCTCCGTCGAGTCCTAGACGGTATGATCTACAATGGAGCTCCGTCGAGTCCGTCCCGACAGACAAAATCAAGGAGGATCGAAGGCCAAAAAGACTGGGTTGAAGATGAACGCACCACCCCTACAAGGACTAAAAACCACTAACCTAAACTACATGTTGGAGCCGAGTGACTGGGATTCCCCTCCCCGCCATCAGCCGTCGGAGTAGCAGGCATAGAGGAGGCGAATCGACGGGCTAACCGATCAAGCTTGAAAGGGAGGAGAATTTTGCCCTAAGCGCCTACGCACCACTAGCCTGACAGTATCCCTATCTTTAGAACATCGCACAACGGAAAGATGCCTTCATTAGTACAGTACTATGGTCGGTCGTTCCTTTTAATATTCAGTTCTTGCGAGTGTTGGTGGGGGAAAGATGTGATAGGTGGTTGCATCTTATGCATAGGTTGATGGGAATTAACCTCTCTGATGCACCGGATACCTTGCATTGGAGATTGTCCATTTCAGGTGTATTCTCGTTTAAGTTCATGTATATATATTTGATAAACACCGGTCCTACCGCAAGATAACTCCACGTCTCGAAAGTCAAGGTGCGGCTAAAAATTAAGGTCTTTGTGTGGTTTGTACACAAAGGAGTAATTTTAAAGAAAGATAACTTGGCAAAGCGTAGTTGGAAGGATAGTAAACGGTGTTGATTTTGTGAGCAGGACGAATCAATACATCATCTCTATCTCCATTGCCCACTAGCTAAGTTATTATGGCACACCATAACAGAAATAATTGTCATAAATTTTTTGCAAGTTATCTTCAAGGCGTCTACTTGGATCGTACGTGGTCGTTACTCTGCTATAGGGACCACAGGAAGCTTATGGATATTGAGTGCTACCGCTGGAAAATGGTTGCACGTGATACTTGCAACCGGTTCGGTTCGCGATCCAACAATAGGATAGGTGTTTAGTCATGTTACCGTATTTTCGTCCGTTGTGGCAACTTTATTTAAGTTTTAAATGATTTGTATTTGAGACTTGGTCTGACTTGGCACTTTGATTAATAAAATAACTGTGTGCATCATGAGACGCAGAGGCCGGAGTAATCCTCTTTTTCAGAAGAAAAAAAGATTGCAGCTACATGCAATTAAAATGGTGAAGTTTTTTTTTCCGTAAGCGCTTATATACACGCGCATACACTCATCATTATGAACGCACACACACTCTTTCAAATGGTGAAGTACAAACCAGTACTACTGGCACGATTGTGTATTGGAGGAGAAATGTACTAGTACTATGGACCTAAATCGAGGATCAGGGTCCAAAAGAAAAATAGGAAATTACTGTACAAACGATGGCGTTCGGAACGAAATCGGGACGACACTCGTATCGACGGCTGTAGCCCACAGACCGACAAGGATAGATGGCTGCAATTGTTTGTCGTGTGGAAATCGGCTGTGAAATATCGTCATGGTAGCAGTGCTCATGAAAATAACATCATCCAGTCCACAGTGAGATATTGTGTTATTGTACACAATGGTGCACACTAATTTTCCAGTATTATTATTATTTTTGTGGGAAACAAGCTGCCCGGCCGCCAAAGATGAACTCGATCGTCTTTGTCATTCTTATTTGCGCCTGAGAACAGTCTAGTTTAATCAGGACCTGCAGTGTACTAGGGGACGCATAATAGAGTTTTTTCCCCTAGGTATCGCGACGAGGGTTTGCTAGTCCTCCGGGGGCGCCGCCGCCGAGAGTTACCATTGTCGTCGGGTGTGATCCGGCGAGTCCGTGCTTGCTAACCTGCTGCCTGCCTCCTCCCGTCCCTTGGATTGGCTCCTGGGTGTTGGGGGGCACGCAATTAGGGTTTTAAGGTTGGAGTTTCCCAGCCATGGCGGAGATTGGTTCTGGGAGTGGATCGGGAGATCGGAACCCTGAAGAAACGGCAACTCTTCTAGAGAGATTGAACCTCCAGGATGAGGAGGTGGATGATCTAGTCTGGGAAGATGAAGCCGACGTTGAGGAAATTAAGCCAAAGTGGCTAGCCCTAGGGCGACTGTTGACAACAAAAAGCTTCAGTCAGAGCGCGCTGATCGCGGACATGAAGGCGGCCTGGAACGCAGCGCATCAGGTGGTTTGGAGGAGAATCAATACAAATCTATTTTCAATTCAATTGAACTGTCTTGGAGACTGGAATAAAGCGATGCATCGAGGGCCATGGGACTTTAAAGGCACGGCGCTGCTATTGACGGAGTATGATGGGTTTGCTAACCCGGAGAAGGTGAAACTAGATAAACTGGAGACGTGGTGTCAGATTCATAAACTTCCCGATGGTGTCCTAAGGAGCCCAGCGGCGTTAAGAAGCTTGGCCAGCAAAATTGGTGAAGTTCAGGAGGTACAAGTGACACTACCCAATGGATTCGTAGGTGAGTTCATTCGTGCCAGGGTGAAACTGGATGTTAATAAAAGGCTTACCAGGGCGGTTGGAATAACTAGAGCAGGGGAGACTGAGAAATATCTTGTTAAGTTTGAAAAACTTCCAATTTTTTGTCATGCATGTGGGTTCATGGGGCACTGGTATGAGGAATGTGGTACGGGAGAGCATGACATAACAACATTTGAATGGGGCCCCTTTATGTTAGCTTCAAGGAGGGGAAGAGGAGGAGGCCGTGGAGGCCGAGGCACAGGGAGAAGAACAGATAGGGGGGATGATGAGACGGAGGAAGGAGGAAGAGGATTCGGGAGAGGACTTGGCAGAGGCAGAGGCCGCAATATGCAGACGGATATGAACCCCACAAACCAGGGGAGTTGGAGGTTTAATGCAGTGGGCCAAACGGCAATGAGAAGTGCAAGGGATGAGGATGATAATATGATAAACCCAAGCACCACCATCCCGAATCAGGATGTGAGAATGATGAAGGCTGTAGAAACGGGTCAATCGTTGGCAATACACCAGGAAAGTAATGCCAGAGGATTGGAACATATTGAGAACATAGTAGGGGTGGGAATATGTTTGGGAAAAAGAACAGCGGAGGATTCGATAGCAGCAGGGGCAGAAAACTTAGCCATGGTTCCAGTGGGCAAAACTACGAAATCGGTCGTATCAAACTTAATACATCGCTGTGAAGGAGACGATGAAGAACCGAGCTGCTCAGAGAACCAAGCACTTACCCCCCAAAAGAATGCCAACGGGAAGAAGCTCAAATGAGTGAATGGAGAAGAGCTGAGCAACATAGAGGAGATGGAGCAAGAAACAGAGTATAAGAGATCGACGGCCCCTTTCGAAGGGGACTGCCGGGCGCAATGAAACTATTAAGTTGGAACTGTCGTGGGCTTGGGAACGCCCCGGCAGTTCATGCTTTGTTGGACGTCCAGCGAAGTTGTAGCCCAGATGTGATGTCTTTCTCGGAGACACGCCTAGAAAGCTATCCGGCTGAATGTTTGAGGAGAAGACTGAAAATGGATGATAAAATAGTTTGTCCTGGTGATAGTAGAAAGGGAGGTTTGGTGATGCTATGGAAAAAGGAAATAAAGATCCTTCCACTAAACTTAGACCCAATGTTCATTGATGTACAAGTGGAGGACGAAAGACATTCAGTTTGGAGGTGTACGGGGATGTATGGTGAATTCAGGTGGGCGCACAAATATAAAACATGGGAGAGAATGCGCCATTTGCACCAAAACAACAATATGCGTGGTTACTGATTGGGGACATGAATAAAATTCAATTCTTGTCTGAAAAGGAAGGAGGAAACCCAAGACCGCCGCAGTACATGCAGGCCTTCCAGTCGGCGATTGACGACTATGAATTGCGGGACATGGGTTATATAGGCGATCGGTTCACGTGGCAGAGGGGTGGAATCAGGGACAGGTTGGGCAGAGGGTTAATCAACGCCGCTTGGGAAGCTATGTACCCATCGGCGGCATTGCAAAACATGCTATACAATCACTGGGATTACCGTCCAATTTTGGTTGATACAAAGTACTATGCTCCAGCACACGGTGGTGGAGAACGTACAAAGCGCTTTGAAGCAAGATGGCTAAGGGAAAGAGATTTCCTGGAGCTAGTACAAGAGGCATGGCATGCAGCAAATTTGAATCCGAACCTCACAACCATCTAGGAGAAACTAAACAGCATGCATGACTCGTTTCATGACTGTGATCAAAGGGTGCTGAAGAAACCAAAGAAGAGACTTCAGAAAGCGCAAAGAGAGCTCGAGGAAGTTATGACTGGTCCAATGGATGAAGCCAGTGAGGAGAAAAGGAAGGAGATCTTAGAGCTCATCCAATTCTTGCTTGAGTTAGAAGAAATCCATTACATGTAGCGATCAAGAGCGGGATGGCTGAAACATGGAGACCGCAACACGGGGTTCTTCCAAGCTTATGCAAGTGCTAGGCGTAAAAAGAATATGATTAAAAAGCCGAAGGAGGAGAATGGAAATACTCTCGAAGGTATGGACGCCCTAAAACCACATATAAAAGGATGCTTTAGTAACCTGTTTACATCTGAGGTTAATTTTGTAGACCCTGCTATTATAAATAAAGTGCAAACTAAAGTTACAGATCAAATGAATGTTATGTTAATGGCCCCTTATACTGCTGACGATGTGCGAAAAGCGGTGTTCAGTATTGGGGATCTTAAAGCCCCCGGGCCGGATGGCCTTCATGCCATTTTCTTTAAAAAATATTGGGGCATATTAGGAGATGAGATAACCCAAGAAGTTCTGTTTGCTATTAACAAAAGGCAGATTCCAGAGGAATGTAATGATACATCTATTGTGCTGATACCCAAGGTTGATTCTCCTGAACTAATCACACAATATAGACCTATAAGTTTATACAATGTGCTTTATAAAATTATTTCCAAGATGTTGGCAGGTAGACTGAAGGGTATCCTACGTGAGATCATTTCACCTTCTTAGAGTGCCTTTGTTCCTGGGAGACTTATCACAGATAATGTTTTGATTGCCTATGAATGTGTTCATAAAATCAAGAATAAGAGGGCAGGGGCGGCTGGTCTGTGTGCAGTCAAGCTAGATATGCATAAGGCCTATGATCGAGTGGAATGGATCTTTCTCAGGAGAATGATGGAGAAACTGGGGTTTAACACACAATGGATAGATATGATCATGGCGTGTGTCTCTTCGGTAAGATGCAAGGTGAGAGTAAATTCTCAAGAAACTGAAATATTTATACCCTCAAGGGGGATTAGACAAGGGTATCCCCTTTCTCCCTATTTGTTCCTTCTATGTGCAGAAGGATTATCCAGCATGTTGCAGTATGAAGAAGAAGTTGGTGGCATGGATGTGATTAGTGTGTGTAGAAATGCACCATCAGTATCACACCTTTTATTTACTGATGATTCACTAATACTCATGAGAGCAGATGTGTTAAATGCAACTTCCTTACAGCAAGTTCTGGATGCCTATTGTGCAAGTTCTGGACAGATGGTGAGCCTGGCTAAATCGAGCATATATTTCAGCCTTAATACCAGTGAGGTAACAAAAGCAGAAATTGGTCAAATACTTCATATTGATACAGAAGCTTTGTCAGACAAATATCTGGGCCTTCCAGCTATTGTGGGGGCGGATAAGAGTGATTGTTTCAGGCATTTGTTGAAAGGATAAAAAAAGAATATTAGGGTGGATGGAAAAACAACTTTCTGTTGGGGGCAAAGAGATTTTACTGAAAGCTGTTGCACAAGCTATTCCAGTATTTGCTATGTCAGTTTTCTGTATTCCAAAGGGGATTTGTAAAGAGATTACAGATACCATAGCTCAGTTTTGGTGGGGGGACGATGAGGATCACAAGAGGATGCATTGGATGGCATGGTGGAAGCTTTGCATCCCCAAAAGTGAAGGTGGAATGGGATTTCGAGGCCTATACTCTTTTAACTTAGCAATGCTTGCAAAGCAGTGCTGGAGGATTGTAAGAGAGCCGGAGTCCCTAGTGGCCCGTGTGTTGAAAGCTAAATATTTCCCTAATGGGATTATTTTAGAAGCTACCCCGAAAAACGGGTCTTCCTTCACTTGGCAAACCATAATGAAAGGATTAGAAACATGCAAAAGAGGATATATTTGGAGAATTGGTATGGGAGAACATGTGAATATCTGGAACGACCCATGGATCCCTACCAGCGCAGACAGGAAAGTGATCACCCCTCGAGACCAAACACTTCTGACTAGAGTTTATGACTTGATGGATCCGTTGACTGGAACTTGGGATGAGGAGTTACTAAGAGATATATTTTGGGCAGTGGATGTACGGAGGATTATGCAAATCCCAATATACGCGCAAGCCTTCGAAGATTTCATTGCTTGGCAACCTAACCGAGCATGGATTTTCTCTATCAAAACGGCCTACCATCTTCAGTGGAATCATACTTTTAGGGCACATGCAAACAGGGTAGAGAGCCCGACTGGATCCGCACCCTTGGATATTTGGAATACTCTATGGAAACTTCAGGTGCCACGTAAAGTTCAAATCTTTGGTTGGAGAATATTGCGCGGGATCATCCCACTAAAATCAATCCTAATGAACCGGCATGTAGGATCGGATGGGGCCTATCCGATTTGTCATCAGGGCATGGAGGATCTTAAACACCTATTGTTCTTGTGCACTAATGCAAAGGAGCTGTGGAGGCGACTGGGTATGATGGATGTCATCGAACACTCAGCTGAGGTTGATCGGTCGGGGTCTGTTATTCTAGAACACATTCTTTCTCTACCGGAGAATCAACTATCCATACACCCTAATGTCGAGTTTAAGCAAGGTCTGATGGTGGGGGCATGGTATCTGTGGTGGATAAGGAGGCAGATTACTCATAATGAACAAGTTCCGCAAACATGGAGATGGCCGGTTTCGGTCCTCTCTATAATACGTAACTTTGCAACAATACATGCAAGTCCCTTGAGCGTGCCTGAAGCGAAATGGACAAAACTGAACCCAGGTTCCGTTAAAATGAATGTTGATGCGGCTTTCTTCTCAGATGAAGGGGTGGGTGCTACCTCGGTGGTCCTACAAGATGGAAGGGGAAGTTTTATTGCGGCCCAATGCAAGTTCCTCCCGGTGGCAGTAGATGCGATTACATCAGAAGCCATGGCAATGAGGGACGGATTGGTATTTGCTAACTCACTGGGTTTTAGCTGTCTTGAGGCGGAATCTGATTCTTTACAAGTTATCAATTTCTGTTCGGGTCAAACAAGATGGTGGGATGAAGCGGCAGCGCTCTTTGCAGAATGTGTGGATTTAAGTACTTCGATCGGGAAGGTCATCTACAAGCACTGTCTACGTTCTTGTAACCGTGCAGCTCATGTGCTAGCAAACTTCAGTTATTGTAATAAGCTTTCTTTTGTTCGGTTGCATGAGCCTCCTGATATTCTAGTTAGGGAGCTCGTGGACGATGTAAACATTATCCATAATCAATAAAGCTAGCCATGATGGCTTTTCCTAAAAAAGAAGGACCTGCAGTGTACTCATTTCCTCCTCAAGCCCTACTTCTACTTGTGTGCGCTCTTATTTCTGAGCTCCTTCTGCTAGCTCGCTACAATTTTTGTTGCAAACGTTTTGGAACACGATTTTTTTTTACTGGAGGCAGCTCAGCTAAACGTGTCGAAGCAGAGCCGCGTATGGTAAATCACCTTCCGTTGAACCGAATTACCTGGAAAGTGAGAGGAATCACATCGTGCAAAAGTTGACTTGGCTCCATGTGATTGAATTTACTTAATGAAGGTAGCTGGACAGCCCCCATGCATCCTCTTCATGGGTAGTACTTATGTGCATGAATTCTAACGTGTATATGTTGGATGCGGCGGCTATGTCTGCCCTGCCTCGCAACTGGTCCCTGTAAGCTCTGGAGTGATCTCCGCATCTGGATTTTAATGTATTGGGGGGAGACTTTGACTTGGTTCTCACCTCTGCTGCACCTGCTGGCTCAACAGCAAACCCACGGGCCACGGCTTCAGTTTAGTTAGATTTCAGTCAGCTGATTTTTCGAGTTTGGGTTAGTCGATTTTTGATTCATGGAAGGAGAAGGAAGGGCTTTGCCGGAGAGAAGGAATGGGATCGCCGTCATTACCCCATTATCTATCTTAGGGTTCAGGGCGGGGACGGTGGTAGCCGGCAGTGGTGGGGGCGGTGGTGGGGCAGTGGCCAGAGAAAGAGCTCGGTGTGTGTGTGTGTTGGGGGAGGGGAGAAGGGGGGGGGGGGGGTAGAGGGATAGCCGGGGCGGCAGAAGACCGGTGATGGGGGTGGTTTAGGGGAGGGCGGGGCGGTCCGCCGGCCGCGGGAGGCAGCAGCAGGTGGCCCGGCAGGTGGCAGCAGGCGGCGTGCAGGAGGAAGAAGAACACCCGAGCGATCTGTTTCTTTGGGGAAAACTGTTGAGAGGAAGACACAATCTGAACCATTCTTTTTCTATCCAACACTTCAAATTCATCCAGGCCAAATTGACTGATTCAAAACGAGATTCAGTCGACTGGCTCCTAGCCATTCCCCCATGGCTTTGGATTGGTTGGTGAAACTTGATAACCTCTCCATTAACAGAAAAACACGATGCATTGATTTAATTGTAAGTAATCTCATGAAGCTCTCATGAGGTTTTTAAAAATAAAAAATTTCACGGCTATAGGTTAGCTACATGCATCCGCAAAGTTTCATCCAAAATATAGCTATTTATGGTTTGCACAACCAAATGAAAGACGAGGGTGCGTGAATAATACATGGCATTATTTGTTAAGAAAAGGCCCACCAAATGTGCCAGCAAAGAACTCATTTCTTGCCTTCGCGTAAGAACATGTACAAATCGCAAGATAAAATATAAAAAATTGAGATAACTTAAAAGAATTATTTTTTCTAAGCAAAAACCGGAGCTTTGGCACTCAATAAAGAAGAAGAGAGTTAATTTAAGAAAAATCGAACTACAGATATAAAACCATGAAAAGCAAAAACACTCTAGAGCTCCTAGATAGCGCACAAACCGTGAGTAAGATGCATGAAAAATCAAGGTGCATCCCCTCGCAAAAAAAGAAGACAACCTTCACGCCATGAGCCGCCTATCTTAATCGCATCTATTACCTCTGTTCCGAAATATAAGTCGCTGGGGAGTTCAGTTTACACTCCCTCAACGACTTATATTTAGGAACGGAGGGAGTATGAACTTGTCACCTATCTCATTCTCGTCCCATCATGTGCATGCATGAGAGGCACACCACGCGACTCCACGTTCGGCAAGGCTTCCCAATGATTCGTGCATGAGAGGCACACCACGCGACTCCGTGTCTACATGCAGCCTGGGGAGCAGGAGGCCGGGTTCTTTTTTGTTTGGAGGCCGGTTAATTTCCTCGTGGAATTAAACACGAACGCACGACTTTAACAACTCAACATGATTGGACTAGGACAGATCAACGACCGGTGACTTTGAAATCACTGTCTAAATTAACAACGCAGCATGTTCATCTACTAGATAATACCCTGCACATTAAGGCGTGAATCGGCTATAGTTCTCAAACTAGACTTTCGAAAGGCTTTTGACTCCGTGTCTTGGACGGCTTTGTCTTCCATTTTGAGAGCCAAGGGTTTCCCTTCGACCTGGTGTGATTGAATCAATAATCTCAATATGACCAGCCAGTCCGCTGTGCTTCTTAATGGTGAACCGGGGCCATGGATCAACTGCAAACAGGGGCTTCGTCAAGGGGATCTGATATCCCCATACCTTTTCATTATTCTTGCTGACGTCCTTCAACGTCTAATCATACAAGCTTCCTCCAATGGCCGGCTCTCCCACCCGATCGAACCCTCCATTGCTTGCCCCGTGCTCCAATATGCAGACGACACCCTTATCATCCTTCAAGCAGAACACGACCAACTTCAAACGCTCAAATCTATCCTTCTTGAATTCTCGAACGCCACTGACTTACACATTAATTTTTACAAAAGCACTTTCGCTCCTATTCATGTCAAACCAGGACTCATTGTCCAGCTTTCTGATATTTTGTGATGCAAAGTGGCATCCTTCCCTCAATCTTACCTCGGACTACCTCTGTCCACCCACAAACTCAATCTGAGAGATTTTTTTCATCATAGATAAGATCGATCGTTGTCTAGCTGGGTGGCGAGGGTACTTCTATCTCTTCCCGGCTGTGCCATTCTGGTTCGTGCGGTCCTTAGGGCCTTATCTATCTATGCCATGACCGCTCTTCTACTCCCGGTGGGCATTGTCCGGGAAATCAATAAACGCTGCAGGTCCTTTTTCTGGGCGGGTCAGGAAAAAGTGTCAGGTGGGCAGTGCAAAGTGGCTTGGGAATTTGTTTGTGCGCCGCTCTCACATGGGGGTCTAGGTATCTCCTCTCTTCAACACTTAAACTCTTGCCCACTTCTTTCCCATCTAAATAAACTTCACTCGTACATTGCTTCTAGGAGTAGCTCTCATCTTGCTGTGAAATATGGATGGTCTAATACTTGTGACCTTGATTCTCCGCGTCCCTTTGAGTCCAATGTTTGGCATGATATCGCCAAGGGGCTAGAATTCTTCCTATCCATAACTAAGGTGGATATTGGTAATGGTACGACAACCGCTTTTTAGCTCGACCTATGGTTTAAAGGCTCCACTGAAAACCTTGCAACAATTTTCCCTGCTCTTTTCTCTCATACCCTCAGACCCGCCGCCAGTCGCACGGGTGCTAGGCTATCCTGCTTTGAACCTTGACCTGGCTCCTCGCCTTACTCATGTCCTTGAACCCGAGTTGGAAAACCTTCACGCTATGCTTGCATCCGTTTCCTTGAATTTGTAGGTAATGGACAGACGAACTGGATGTTTTGATGGCAAGCCTATGATTTGTAACTCGGCTTACAAGGCTGTTTGGATCAACAAGCCAATTGACCCCTTCGCAACGGCCATTTGGAGGAACTATGCACCCAGCAAATGCAGAATTTTTCTTTGGCTAGCACACAAAACCGGCTATTCACAAATGAAAGACGGTTCAAAAGGGAGTTAACAAACTCCGACTGCTGCCCATTTTGTTGGAAATATGAGCAATTTATCATATGATTTTATTAACGGAAATACTAGATAAAGCATGACTAAAATAGCAGAGATAAAGCAAATCATGCAATCTGACAGAGAGAGGGTAAATAATATCTGCAAATATGAACTAAAACCAAACATATCTAGAGCAGACAATAGAATAAGAAACTGTGGCAGGACCTCTAACAAGAAAAACAAGAACACGTACGGGACAACAGTAGCAACAATAGCGCTGGACTTGGGGTCGATGTCCTCTCCAGCCATGTCGTCGAGGAGGTTGTCGACGTCGGGGAAGAAGTCGTCGTCGGGGAAGTAGTCGTCAGAGTCCGGGGCATTCGTGACGAAGAAGTCAGTAGTCGCGCTGAGCGCTCCCCAAAAACCTTATCACCCTTCCCCCGTAGAGGACTCAAAGAGGTGGAGTTTCGAAGGCCTACTATCCCGACTTGCGGTGCACGCCGCAAGCCGGAATGGGGAAGATCGAAGCAGCAGCGCTGTGCTCAGGAACTTTGTGACGAGAGGAAGAGGATCTTCTGGTGTTTTTCTCTGAGTGGAGCAACCTCCCTTTTATAGGCGCAAGAGAAGGAGGCGAGAGGGCAGCGACGGGAGATGAAACGAAGAGACGGAGATGAAGCGAACAGCCAGCAGCCGAAGGGCTGCACCGTTCGCATTCAAACTCCAGTATCACAAAAAACTTTTCAGCTTCTGTGTGACCTTTCGTATACCCGTAGTGCGTGGCAAAAATTTAGACATCGGCTCATTCCCGCAACCCGCGGCGCGTCATGACGAGGCGACGCGTGGCGTGGCGAGGCGGGCGGCGGAGGAGGAGCGCGCGTGGATGTCCCTCTTGTTCTCATGCTCAAACAAGTGGGGAAAGAACCTCCCTTGTAAGGAGGTCCAACTCCCACTAAACTAGCAATGTGCGATTAAACTTTAGTAGTATCTCTTGCCTTGCACAAATGGGCTAAGTGGGCCTCTAGGATTTATTAGGAATTTCTGAAATAGTTATTGGTCTGACCCAAAATAGACTAAATTCCAGCACATTTTTCTTTTTGGGAAGAGCCGAACTCCATTACTGCTACGCTACCGACGGACCTGCACCATCTCCGGGGACAGGGCCTAACCAACAAACCTCGCTCCATGGTTATCATTGCTATTCTGTGGAATATTTGTAAAAGAAGAAATGCAAAAGCTTTTCGGAATGAACTTCAACCAATCAATCACGTAGCCCGCTCGGCTGCCGACGACCTCATGCTTTGGTGCAATAGATGCTCCAATGAGCAAGTTCTACACCTTCTTCGAGATTGGAGTACCATGTTGTTCGACTTATCTACGAGATTGTAGCTTAATTATTTGTACTCTCAAACCCCCTCCCCCTTCTCTGCTTTGTAAATGTACTCTGTTATCTATTAATGAAATGGTTCAGACCGGCGTAAGCCCGCCGTAGCACCGTTAAAAAAAAATTGGATGAACAATATGACAACTAAAACTAAGAACAGACATGATTTCTTATATTTAACCATTGATGAGGTGGACCTTTTCTCGTGCATGTTTACATGTTGAGGTGGGTCTTTTGCATGCATATTTATATGATGATGAGGTGGTGCACTATTTTGGAAGGTGGCGATCCCGACATCAAACTCGGACCTGTAGTACAACCATATTGGTGTTTTTTTTCAAGTTTTCTTTAGAGTGTCTTCGTGTTTGTTTTGGGACAACAAAGTGGCAGTGTTGCCCCAGTGTAGGAATAATGTTCTCTCTGTCCTATCCCCATTCCGTTGATGTGTTTTTTTGTTGGAGGAGAGAATGTGGAGTTGTGTCTCCGAAGGGTCTTCCGTCATCCAGTCGGTTTAAGTTTCTGGTGGATCCATTTGGATTGGGCCAGCTTTCTGGTGGATTCTTTTCCTTCTTTGGGGCGGCGATTTGCTTCGCAGATTATGGTCGCCGGCGCCTCCTGATGTGCATTGTCGACTTCCTGGCCGCCGCTCCTACAAGCTCTTGGGTTCAAAAAGTTTGCTTCGCCGGGATAAAGGCCTAGAGGTGGCATCAACAAACTATGCTCACGGCGTACCGCCGGTGAATGCACGTGGAAGAAGACTTAGGCACCCCAAGATTTTAAATGTATTTTATTTTTTAAGGGTAAGTTTGTAAGGACATGTGATAATCAATATATGCATGGCCTCCGGCCTTTTTGCATTTGTTCTTTTTTTACCTCAAACGCCAATAAATCTTCAACATGTAGTTGAGAGTTTTTTGTGAGGAGGAAGGAAAAACGCGGAGATTGGTTCAGATAGCGACCAATATAACTGAAATATATGTAGTATCTGATAGGGAGCCCAGCGAACCAGCAAGAGGGAGAACTAGTAGTTAGTGGTAGATTGACTCTCTTAATCTAAATCTATCAATTTTCACACATCTCATTCAGTCATTATCATCCCATCATATGCATGCATGTATATATGCATGATCGAGTAGTAGTACTGTAAACAAACCATGGCCGGCCGGAATGGGTTATCAATGATCATTTATGCATGAGAGGCACACCACGTACGCGGCTCCGTCCGTAGACCAAAGTATGGGAAGCACAAAGGTTTCTTTGTCTCATTAAACGCATACGTCCGGCTTAATCAACATGATTGAAGTGCCCCTACCTATCATCCTAGGAAATCAACAACGGCGACTTTTGGAGATCACGGTCCAAATTTGTTGAGGTACAATGCATGCAGCATATTCATAGTACCATCAGTATGGGGCTGTGGGTAAAGGAAAAGGATATCATGCCTCAAAACGTTATTACGTGACAACAACGCACATGTGTATACTACATAACCAAAGTATTACTCTCTCCGTCCCATAATATAAAAGCGTTTTTTACTCTAGTGTAGTGTCAAAAACGCTATTATATTATTGGACTAAGGGAGCACATTTTACGCATGTGTATACTTTGTCGTTTACTCATGTATACTTTTTTTCGGGTTTACTCATGTAAACTCCGTAGTGCTAATTAATGTACATTAAGCACGGTGACTTAAGTTAGCTTTTACAACACGGGTAATTAAAGACCACGTGAAGCCTTATTAGATCCTGGCTATGAGATTTGGATTGGAAAAATAATGCTCCCCACCTTCTATGATTTAGGAGAGGTCACCATATTTCAACGAAGGAGAGAGGATCAACCACGTATACAATATGGTCCCTGTCCCACCTTGCTTGCAGTTGTAGGTTTCAGCTAACCCCAGAAACTAGGTGCACCCGTTGCTTGGGTCTGAGCACGGTATAGTAGGCAAAATGCTGAGGTGGTATACTGAGAGAGAGGAAGAGTTGCATGTTACTCCCAAATCTTAATGTACAGATCTTAGCTCGTTTTTCTATGCAGTGTATCCCCCAATTCTCCACTCCTTCCCTTCTTTTTCCAGCTAAGCCACAAGGTTGAGGTGTCAATATGATCCCTAGTACTAAACTAGTTCAATGTAGTCCGCCCTCCTTTTCAATTTATTAGGCTTGGCTTGCAAATTACATCAATCAAGGAGGACCTACTGAAGTGTTAGACACATAATAGTGCTACATGCGTGACCCCATCAGGGCATGTCCAACAGCTGTAAGATAGGTGTTGGTAAATTTGCCACCTAGGACATAGTGATGATGTGGCATATAATAAATGTGGAGAGAGAGCAAAGTTGTATGTAGAATAATCAACAACCTTTGCACAAGCTCCAAGGTGAAATGGAGAGCAATCACATTTATTTTCTCATCATTTATTGGATAGCTTAGATACAACCTATTGGAGTAGTTGTATGATAGCTTGTTGGTTGATGACATGGACATTTTACCAACAAGACTAACATACAATCTATTTGGAGATGCCCTCATACTGGTTGTTTCTACATTGAGAATACAAATTTGACAGAATTTAATGTGGACCTAGCTATATTTCCATGTTCCCAAGACAGTGAGCCTACAAAATTTGAATTTTTTTTATTTTAGTGATAGGCCCTCTAAACCGGGGGGATTCACCTAGACATACTCCCTCCGTCTGTGAATAAGTGTGCGTTTGACATTCAAAATTTGTCCACAAAAGAGGGTACTTCCATCTTTCCAATGCATTTTAAAGTAAAAAACATATGCTTCTCTCTTATCACACGTAATCATGACCAATTACATTCAACACATGGTCTCCTCACTTTGTACATGCACTTAGCTCATTGGGGGTGGGGTAATTAAAGAGGAGGGAGATGGTGGCTTGCATGTTCCCAATGCATTTTTTACTCCACTCCATAATTTATCCTAAAAGAATTATATGTACACTTATTCATGGACGGAGGGGAAATACACTTTAGTTCTTGGTTGTAGATACACCCTATATGGGGAATTTTTTTAATAATTAAACAAAAACTTAAAATAGTTCAGAAGTATTTTTAGAATAAACTTGAATTACTTTTCCACTAGTATATAAATTTTACGAACAGAAAACCAACGTTGACTTCAGAGCAAAAAAGAGAAAATATATTTGCTATCATAGGTCACTATTAACATTATTTTGGCCAAAAATTGTCTTTTTTGAAAAGAAGTCAAAGGGGGTTTTGTTTTTGTGGATTGTTTCTCACAAGTACAATGGAAGATAAAGTTTATTTCAAAAGTATTTTCAGAATTTTTTGGCTTTTTGTTGAATTACTAAAAAAAACCATATAGGGTGTAGATACACCCATAGACCAAAAGTTCCCCTCCATGGACGGGGGGAGTATGTTCTAATCTCCCAATTGATCTCCACTGCTTTATTGGGAGGGCATGGACACATTTTGATATTTAGGTGGACCTTGACACTTGCTCCCACATCTAGCATGTGCACAATCCATGGCAGGATAACAAAGCTAGGTAGTCCCTTCATTCACAAACATGTGGCATTTTAGACACTGGCAAGGTGTTTAAAATGTAACTCTAGCCACTAAACGTGTACATATAAAAATTCTCCAAACAAACTGCCAATAGAATAATATTTTGCAACCACTTCTTCAAAAAATCTTTGTGTATGGTTTTTCTAGTTTGACTTAAGATTTAAGACATTGATAAAAATATTTGAAATAGTAGTAATGGACAAATAAAAGTATGACAAAACATTATACACAACTACTGAGATGTTGCAGAACCGGGAGTTGCCGAGAAGCCCCCCCCCCCCCCACACACACACACATACACACACATTTTAAGAGATTGCTAAATTATAATTTTGTGTCTACATTATGCACACACATGAACAATTCAATCTAACATCAATTCAAATCCAACATTAATGCAATGTGTATGTGATAAGGATCCTCGAGTAGGGTAAGGAGGTGGATTGGGGATGGGGTCCCATGGTATGGGGTGGTGTAGGGGTTCATTTGTTGCTCTGGTCTCCCAATTGATCATGCATTGATCTCCATTGCTTTATTGGGAGGGCCTGGACACTTTGCGTTTGTTAGATGGGGGCATGGACACCTTGTCTCATAGGTGGCATCTGCACTAGTTGTGAAATTATACCTAAGATAGATACTCCCTCTGGTTCATGAAAAAAGTGATGTTTTAGACATTGACAGTGTCTATAAAATGTATGTCTAAATAGCACCAATAGAAATAAAGTATTTCTAATGACAAATCTATGCATATAATTAATAAGTTTGTCTTAAAGCATTCTAGATATCTGAAAAAAAATATCATGGCCAAAGTTTGACTTGATATGTTCAAAATTTCACCTTTTGTAAATAGAGACACTAATTTATTTATTTTATTTAAAAATATTCATAAATAATTCACCCCCTACAAATACAATAGCAACGTAGGATTTCCCTCTCTTGCTCGTCCTATACCAAATATGACTCCTCCTCCTACCAACCTGTCTTCATCCACATCAATGAATTTGTTTATTACTATTTCTGCCATGGTTGGTGTTAGGGTAATAATTCAAGTCATGCATGTTGTTGTTGTTTTTTGATAATTTGACATGTTTCTTTTCCTCGTTGAACTTGTAAACATATTGGAGAAATTTTGATGCTCTCAAACCAATAGGGGTTGCATATTCATTTTCATACATTTATAGGTTGCATAAAAAATGAACGAACATACAACTCCCATGTATGGACATAAAAAAAAACTAGACTGGCACATGGTAGCCCTACTAGAAAGTTATTGATATTTTTTTAAGCAAGCAACGGAGTTCAATTGCCCACCTGAAATATACTCCCTCCGTCTAGGTGAGTAAGTCATCTTAGATTGTGCACCATGACCAAGGAGGAGGGGAAAACGAGAGACTTTAATGTTTATTTGCTAATTAATAGCATTGCATGCAATGAATTAACCACTGCATGTCGTGTTCGGTGGTCTCAAGTCATTAAAAGCATGCACACTCCTCATCTCTTATTGGTTGTTATGTCAAGAAACAAGAAATGAGGTAGAAGTTAATGCACCGCGCCTTAGTGTTTTAGGATTATTTGGTTTTCATAAGATGACTTACACAACTAGACAGAGGGAGTATATTTGAACTTCAAAGAAGGTTTTGTACAAGTACAACTTCAATGAACTCTATTATGTGATTGGGGTTCATTAGGCTTCCTCCAATATCTTAATTGATCACTGCATTCATTTTCATTGCTTTATTGGGAGGGTCTGGACACTTCTTTTGCTTCTGCAGATGGGGGCCTGGACGCTTGATCACATTTCAAGCACATGTACCCACTGTGGAAAGATAGCTAAGCTAGATACTCCCTCTAGTTCACAAAAGATGGCGTTTTGAACTCATAAGATCCCTATAAATGTAACTTTGATCGCTCTTTTCTACTTATCATATATGTATAATAATAAAATTATCAGAAAAATACTTGTTGACACAAATTTGTGCATATGAATTTTCAAGTTTGCCAAGGGTGTTGAGAAGAGGACAGGCCCCCTACCCCCTACACTCAGTTTTGGGGACACACTCATTTGTTAGTTATGTTTCTACATTAAAACATACTTATGAATGCTTTCCCTCTCGAAATCCAAGAACAATGCATGCTTTCCCTCTCTCTCCCCTCCTATGGCCAAATGCTGCCCCACCATGGCCCTAGTCACCTCTCTTTATCCATATCAATCAATTAAACATGTGCATAGCCTCGCTGAAGTTGGTTTTAGACGAGCTTTGTAATTCTATCCCAAAAATGTCAAGCTCAGGGCCGATCTAGCCTACCCCCAAGCCAAGACAATTACATTTCTTGCATTTAAAATATTAGATAAAACATTTTTAATATATAAATAAAGGATTATATCTATTTTAATACTTGTTGACCGAATTAATAGGGAAAAAATATCAATATGAACCCTATTAGTATATTGTTTTTGTCATGTTTGGTGTTATGTTATCACCTAGTAGTTGATTAGACTTCAAACCATTGCATGGGCTCATGATAATTGACATGTTACCTTGTCGCGTTCAACACGCAAACAGACAAGAGAAGTTTTAAGGCCCTTACACACCGGAGTACTACCAGTAGTACTATAGCATGGACCGTTCATATTGAATCATTTCTAGACCGCGTCAAAGATGAAAGGAAGAAGCAACCCTCCTGTCACGATCTGGTCCCGGTTAGCATTGAACCTTGGAAAGGCTTGAGGCTCATTAACCAACCACCGATTCTCGCCCATCGTATCGTGCCAATGCATACGGTAAGAAGATGTCTGTAGATTTGTACTGTGCTCCTGCATGATATATCCTTCCCATGTTCATCAGTACGTACTTGTTGACCTACTACTACTACTTGACGATCCACTCAGGAGTGTGGCAATATAATGCACACACGTGTCCACCTACTTCGATGGATGGATGACTGAGCAAACATCTCTCCCATCAGGAAGCATGTGCCTTTGCTTCGTGCTGTTTGCTTCTGCATTATCCAAACAAGATTCATATTGATAAATAACCTGTGCTGGTGAATCCTTGGAGTATTTTCCTGGTGTTCAGTTGTACTTGTTGACCTACTGAATGCCTCACTAGTGTTGCATTAGTCCTTGTATTACTCCCTCCGTTCCTAAATATTTGTCTTTCTAGAGATTTCAACATGTGACTACATACGGAGCAAAATGAGTGAATCTACACTGTAAAATATGTCTACATACATCCGTATGTGCTAGTCTATTTGAAATCTCTAGAAAGACAAATATTAAGAATGAAGGGAGTATTATTTAGCTGACCAAACACCTCCCATCAGAAAACTGTTATGTGCTTCGCACTGTTTTTCAGGGACTGGATGAAAATTGATAAATAACCTGTGTTGGTGAATCTTCAGACTGCTCCTACTCTGTTTTCCCCCTCTAATGTTCAGTACTTGTTGGCTTACTAGACCTGCACGACCCGCTCTAAGTAAGTGAACGTTACCTGTACTCCCTGTTGGGATTTCACCCATAGAATCAATCACAACAAAGTCGACGGACGCGCGCGCACCAAAAACTTATAGCCAGGGCCCTTGTCGTACTCTCTATTTTTCTTCACTTCAATTCTTTTCAACTTTCGGTGGTACAAACTCACAGCCTATGCCTGTGTATAAATACGTATCCGGCCAGAGCAACACAACCATACACGGCTCCAACTCCAACTCTACTGGGACGCTCACGTAGACAAGTACCCCCTCCGTTCATGATAATTGACACTAAAGTACAAAGTTGAGTTATCTATTTTGAAACGGAGGGAGTAGGAGACTAACTCAAGAGTCAAGACTCACGCTGATATGCAGCATGTGTAGAAGTAGTTTAACACACGTGCAACCACAACACACCAGGGGAATATCTAGTACTCCCATCCTTGGGGTGCTCCCCATGCTTCAACTTTAAATAAATCAATTTTAAATGTTTCAAAAAATTCTGAAAAAATATGCATGTCTACAAGGAATGTAACTACAACTCCTAAGAATTTCAGGTCCAAACTCTAAATGCACATTGAGAAAGAAAAATGTGAAATCTAGCATGAATAGTGTCATAAAAGACAAAAGCAACATTTGACACTATTCATATCTGAATTTGTCTTTTTTTTCTCAATGTACATTTCGAGTTTTGACCTGAAATTTTTAGGGGATGTGGTCACATTCCTTTTGAACATTCACAAATTTTTTCAGAATTTTTGAAACATTTAAAATTGATGTTTTAGACTTGGAGTACAGGGAGCACCACAAGAATGAGAGCACCTGATATTTCCCCGTGCACACCAAGATAACTAGACTACGTATCCAAGGTTACTCTAACACTCCGGGTCTTTAATCCAGAGTGGTTATATATATATTATTACTGCAAAGTGGTGGATCTTTAATCCAGACTAGTAGGTTGTGGTTGGGAAGCACAAGCGTGTTGTCACAGTGGAGAGTAACTTAGACTAGTATACACACACAAGCACAAGGAGGTACCCAATGGAAATTTGTAACAGCCCTAAAATTTCAAAAAAGATAACGTACAATGAGATCAACTTATTTCAATAGAAGAGAGAGGATCGACTAAATATGATGTGGTCCCACTTTGTTGTTGCATGGTTCACAGCTAAGCTTAGAAAGCCAGAAACTAATTCACTCGCCTACTACTCCTAAGTACTGAATTTATCTTCCTTGCATTGGATATGAATTGCCCCTTTTTGAAGCCAGGGTAAGAATTAACTTGCCTGTATATTCTATACAACAACAAATCCTCTTCAAATAGCATAAATATGCTCCAATATTGTAGTACTATCTAGAATAAAGCGTATTTGTTAATAAATTATTAAATTTGATATTGTCTATGTTTGTCATATGATACTACTAACAACAAGTCTAGGGGAGCCTCTCGAACGCAACCCTTCATACCGGTTCTTCAAAAAATTAGCCCCCCCCCCCCCCCCCCCCGCGCGCGCGCACACCCACCCACCGGTATATTTTCTCACAACAAAAATAGTCTAATATACCCTGAAAAAAGTAGCTGAATATCATCCCTATAACCCACTCTATTAAATAGGCAACGTGATTGGGGTTCATTAGGACTTCCTCCAATCCCTTAAGTGATCACCGCATTAATTTCCATTGCTTTATTGGGAGGGTCTGGACACTTTTTTGCTTTTGGCGATGGGGGCCTGGACACTTGATCAGATATCTAGCACATGCACCCATTGGAAAGATATCTAAGCTAGATACTCCCTCTAGTTCACGAAAGATGGCATTTTGGAGACTCATAAGGTCTTTAAGGGGGTGTTTGGTTACAGGGACTTATTGGTGTAGGGACTTAAAAAAGTCTCTTTAAGTCCCATTTAAACCAAACATGGGAGGGCTTATAGGGACTTAAAGTGGGCATTTGGGACTTATGAAATAAGACTCTCAAGGAGAGTCTTATAGGGACTTATAGTTGTAATATGGTCTATAAGTTCATGTTAAGTCCCAGGAACCAAACAGTTAGGGACTTTTTAGGGACTTGAGACTTATAAGTTGGGATTAAAAAAAGTCCTAGGACATATGAACCAAACAGGGCCTAATTAAATACGTAACTTTGACCGTTCATTTCTACTTATCATATATGTATAACGACAAATTATCAGAAAATACTTGTTGACACTCAGTTTTGAAGAGACACTAATTTGTTAGTTATGTTTCTACATTGAACATACTTATGAATGATTCGTCCACACGAAACCGAATAACAATGCATGCGTTCCCTCTCTTTCCCCTCCTATAGCCAAATCCTGCCCCGCCCCAGCATATCAATCAATTAAACGTGTGCATAGCACAGGCGAAGCCGAGTTTCGGGCTGAGCTATGTAATTCTGTCCCAAAAATTTCAAGCTCAGGCCTGACTTAGCCTACCCAAAAGACAAGAAAAATACATATTTTGTTTTTAATATTAAATAAATCTTTTTTGGATAGTAATTAAAGATTATATCTATTACTCCCTCTGTCCTTGCACGACCTTATGTTATGGGACGGGGTGATTAAAAAACACTCTTCTGTGTTGTGCATGCCCAGGTTCACAATCAACTCGTTCATTAGTCCCTTTGTTTCATATACTTCACATACTAGTTTTATCTTAGATCAAACTTTGTGAAGTTTGAGCAAATTAATAGACAAAATAATGAAATATCAGTATGGACCCGAGTGTATTATATTTTTCATGGTTGGTGTTACATACGTTATCGCCTACTATATCCCAGCCCATGATGTAGGTAGTAGTTAGACTTCAAACCATTGCATGATTCATGATAATCGACATGTTAATCTGTCTCGTTCAACCCGCAAACGTGTAGCAGCATGGACCGGTCACATTGATGCATATCTAGACCACGTCAAAGATGAATAAAAATGCAACTCTCCTGCTACGATCCGGCCCCAGGTTGCATTGAACTAGTCGTGGCTAACCTTGAAAAGGCTTGAGGCTCGTACCCCAGCCACTGAATTATCCTTCAATGCATTGGGTAAGAAGTTCCCTGTAATTTTGTACTCGTGCATAATTTATCCTCATCCTTCCACTGTTCATCAGTAGTACACAGTACTTGTTGAACTACTGAGGAATTTTTTTTCATACAAACACGTCAAAAGAGAAATAAAACGGTATTCAAATGGGTGGCACAAATGCCACCAACCCAACACCGAGCATACATGAGACGTCACCCCTAACAAGATACAACCGAGACTACTGAATAGGACCGGAACAGCACCACCTTGAGAAATCACCGGACACCGAAGTACCGAACACACCGAGCCATCTCCAGTGAGGGTCGATTCGCCGTTGAGACACCCCCTAGCTCCGGGCCGTGGAGCGCCGCTCCTGCTAGGAGATAGCAAGGACCGAGATCGGAAACCATAGGGGACATGTGCACGTGTCTGCCTACTTTGATAGATGGATGCCCAATATCCTTGTAGTATTATTCAGCTGACCAAACATCTCCCATCGGGGAACATGTTACTATTTATTTTTGCATGTTGTTTGCTTCGTGCTGCTTGTCAAGGACACGCTAGCTTCTGCATTATCCAAACAGGCTGGAAATCTGTAAACAATGTGTTGGTGAATCTTTGGAGTATTTTTCTAATGCTCGTCGGTACTTATTGACCTACTAGGCGACTCAATTTGAACCGGGGCAAGCAAGCCAAAGCAGATACTATTATATTAAGAGAAAGTTATGTTTTTAGTCCCTCAAGTTCCAAAAAGTACATACTTGGTCCCTAAAGATTTTTTGGTATACATTTGGTCCCTCAAGTCTCAAAACTTGGTAAGTTTGGTCCTAAACCAGATTTTGACCCTGTTGACCGGGTTTGACTGGGTCAAACCCGCTAGATGAACAGTAAACTCGAAATTTTTTCAAAAAATATAAAAAAAAACTGAAATTTTTTGCGGTCTAATATGCTTACATGCGCAAGGTCTGACCAAAATTTTGTGGTCTTTTGACACTCGAGGAGATCGTGATAAAAAAACAAAAATAGTTGTCTGATGAATAGTAAATTCGTTTAAAAAAAACCAAAAAAATCTTAATTTTTTTTGGGGTCGAATATGCTTACATGTGCAAGGTGTGACCAATTTTTTGAACTGCTTTTGTATTTTTTTTCGGAATTTAATGTTCGTTTACTGTTCATCTGACGGGTTTGACCCGGTCAAACCCAGTCACCGGGGTCAAAATCTGGTTTAGGACCAAACTTACCCGGTTTTGAGACTTGAGGGACCAAATGTATACCAAAAAATCTTTGAGGGACCAAGTCTGCACTTTTTGGGAACTTGAGGGACTAAAAACATACTTTTCTCTTATATTAATCCTTGTATTATTATTCAGCTGACCAAACACCTCGCATCAGAAAATATATTCGGTGCGTCTCACTACTTGTCAAGGCCTCTTCCACAAGAAAACATCCTAAACTTTCCTCTCCCTCCCATCGGTGCTGCCGCTGATCCGCCCCATCTTCAATGGCCTTTGGGCCATGGAGGTGCGGAGGATCTCGGCCCACCGCCGGCGGAAGGGACCCCGTTCTTGTTCTTGTTAGGTTCAATGTTTTGGTTGAGGCTGTATGGCAATGGTGATGTGCCTCGGTAGGAATAATGTCTCCCACGTTCTATCCCCGTACCAATGATGCGTATAGTATCGTCGGATGGCGTGTGGAGGTATGTCTTCGTCAGATCTCACGGGTTCGGTCGGTGCTAGTCTACGGTGGATCTGTTTGGATCTGCCCTTTGTTCGTCTTGGTTTGGGTGTTTACAGGTTTGATGCTTCCATCTACGACTTTCTTCATCGACGATGATTGCTGCTCTGGTGCGCTGATCCTACGGGGCCTTAGCACGACAACTTTTCGACTGTCAACTACAACAAGTTTTACCCGGCCTCAGCAAGGGAGGGGCGATGCCGGCGGCGTGCCTTCGGCTCCCTTTAGTGGTTGTAGTCGTCGCTAGGCGGTTCAGGGGTCTGGTTGTAATTTTTATTACCTCTGGTGTTCTTTGTACTACCATGATGGAAGATGAATAGATTGGAAGTTTCTCAAAAAAAAAGCACCCTAGCCTTTGCATTACCCAGACAGGATGAAAATTAATAAATAACCTGTGTTGGTGAATCTTCAGAATGCTCCTATCATTTTTTTTTCTTCCTAATGTTCACTACTTGTTCACCTAGTGGTGCGGGACGTCTCCCTCTGAGAGTCTTGTCCATACTTGTGCCAAAATCTCAAACCAATCAGTATATAGGCTGAAAAATCATAAATTAAAACGCAGTCCAACCTCAGTAATAACCCATGTCGGTGAATCCGGAGTATTTACAATAATTATATCGGACCCCTTTAGCCCGCGAACATTCGATGGGGGTGGTATTTGTGAATGTTTTTTACGACAAATCCTTCATAACACACACGGCAATTCCGACAAACAAAAATGATTTTGCTGCAAAAATTGTTGCACTCGTTTCAAGGAACTGCCATGTTCCCGCAACATAAAACGCCGTGAAAAACGTTCGTTTGGCCACGTCTCCCGGCGAACGTTCGCTCGATAGCATGACCGTAAATATATTATACAGTGCTGCAAAGTAGTACTACTAGTACTACAGTGTTGGTGGATCTGTAATTAATTAATTAATTAATTAATTAACTAGTGTGCAGCTGCTACTTTACTGCATTACTTTGACTATGGCTCCTCCTCCTCCGGTTGCACTGGAAAAGCAGGTTGTGGTTGGGAAGCACAAGCGTGTTGCCGTTGCTAATTACGTGCACTCAATGGCCGGCCAGCCTTGTGCTACCCCCAACACCTTGCTGGCCGGCCTGCGCGTGTATATATACTGGGTGCCGGAGCACACAAGCCTCACACACCAAGCACACCTCTCTCTTCTAGTCTTCTTCCTCCTCCGTCTCGCGTTGCCTCCTCTCCTTCACTTCACAAAACCGAAGCGGCAAGATGGCCGGCGCCCTGGACGAGGCCAAGATCATCGACTACTTCAGGAACAAGAGCGTGCTCATCACCGGAGCCACGGGCTTCCTTGGCAAGAGTAAGTCCATGCATCCATGCCGGAGAAGATTGATTGGTGTTGCGTCGTGTGCTCACTAGCTCGTCGGCCTGTGCAGTCATGGTGGAAAAGATCCTGCGGGTCCAGCCGGACGTGAAGCGGATCTACCTGCCGGTGCGGGCGGCCGACGCCGCCGCGGCCAGGCGCCGGGTGGAGACCGAGGTACGTGCCTCTCTGCCCGTCCATCATGGTTCTTGGTGAGCTCATGCTGCAAGGAACACATGCGATGCGAGCTTTCTCTCGGACAGAGAAGCCCCCAAGCTGCTCCCACTGTGCCCCTTGTGTCTCTTCATTCCGTTTCATACTCACTACTAACTTTTTTTTCATTTTAATGGATATTGTAATAGTACTAGTAATGTTTATGTGGCGCATCGGAACAAAACATGCATAGATAGATATCACAAATCCATCACAGCATCATAAACAGCCCAGCTGCCCGCTGCTGCTCCTCCTATCTGTGATGCAAACATGAACATGGGTAGAATAATTATCTTATAGGCATAACCCTGTTGAGTCTCATTCCTGCCGAACATTCAGGCAGGTCACATGCCATTTTTCTTCTCGATCTCTTTCTGAGGTTGAGAGTCACATGCCATGCCATACTCTGCATGAGAGAGAGGTGACAAAATTTTCAACACTTTCATTTATGTCCGGTCCTGGAAACCGGAAGCCTTGGGAAAACCGGCCGCAGGATGATAAATAAACCGGCGGCGAGGTGGTGCAGCTGCGTGTGTGTTCCTAGGAGTCGTATGTGAGGAGTTATGGTGTGGGTAGGGCGGTAGGTTTGGTCAGGTCGACTCGATTCAGACGTTATCAATGGCCTCTGCCGCATGCAGTGCGCCACTGGTACTGCTACTGCGCCACCTCCTAGCTAGCCACAGCCAGTGTGCAGCATGCATGCATGGCTGGCTGGTGCTGGGAAATGAAAAAAAGAAGAGAGTGTGATCTACTCTAGCTAGTGGTGTAGTTATTGAGTAGGGCCAAGAAGATCCAGAGCGAAGACAATGGGCACTGCAATGGTCCTCCACCCTACTCCGACTCCTACTCCATGTAGCAAGCAACTCCTCCGGAAAAGAAACCCTTCCAGTACGCCTGGCCCCTCTCCATTTCTTCATATGCATTCACTCATCCTTCGTTGTATAGGTATGGGCAATTTACAGTTGCGGACAGTTGCACGGGTCGATTGTCCTGCGCTGCAGAAGCAATTTATAGTTTTTACCAAAAGTTGCCGAGACACTCACCATGTTGGGTGCGTGCATGCATGCATGTATCAAGCACGTACAGATTGCAAAATGAAAAATAGTTGTGGATCAAAGTTGTTAAGCAGATCGAGATCGATGTGTGGTTCGCAGGTGGTGGGGAAGGAGCTGTTCGGGGTGCTGCGGGAGCGGCACGGCGCCGGGTTCGACGCCTTCGTCGCGGACAAGGTGGTGGGGCTGGCCGGCGACGTCATGCGCGAGGGCTTCGGCGTCGACGCCGCCACGCTGCGGGACCTCCGGCTCGCCGACGAGCTCAACGTCATCGTCAACGGCGCCGCCACCACCAACTTTTACGAAAGGTACAGTGCTATTGACGACTGTTTAATTCGTCAGAGAAAAATTCAGCGGAGAGAACGTGCATTCCTGCATCGATCTTCTTCTCCAGAGTAGCTAGTGAGCTCATCAATGGCCTCTGAAACTAACTGCGGAATGGACGTGCGCGTGCGTGCTCAGGTACGACGTGGCCCTGGACGTGAACGTGGTGGGGGTGAAGCACATGTGCGACTTCGCCCGGAAATGCCCCAACCTCGAGGTGCTCATGCACGTCTCCACGGCCTACGTCGCCGGCGAGAAGCAGGGGCTGGTCCCGGAGAGGCCGTTCAAGGACGGAGAGACGCTGCGCGACGACGGCACCCAGCTCGACATCGACGCCGAGCTGAGGCTCGCCAGGGACCTCCGGAAGCAGATGGAGGCCGACGACGATGTCGACCCCAAGGCCCAGAGGAAGGCCATGAAGGACCTCGGCCTCACCAGGTTAACAATCATGTTTTTTTTCTCTCAAAGTTTCTCCTCCTTCCTGTGAAATTCAAGTTCAAAAATCACTATTTTTTTTTAATTCAGATTTAGAATTCATTTGCAATAACTGTGTGTGCAGGGCCCGGCACTTTGGGTGGCCCAACACGTACGTCTTCACCAAGTCCATGGGGGAGATGATGCTGGCCCAGATGATGCGCGGGGGCGACGTGCCCGTTGTCATCGTCCGGCCCAGCATCATAACCAGCGTCCAGAACGACCCACTGCCAGGATGGATCGAAGGCACCAGGTCGGTTCAAACTCTGCTTCGCGTCCAAATTCAAATGCTAACTTTCAAATTCTGACACTGAAATGAAAACCGCAGGACGATCGACGCCATCCTGATTGGGTACGCGAAGCAGAGCCTGTCGTGCTTCCTCGCCGACCTTGACCTCACCATGGACGTGGTAATTGCTTCACTCGCTGTTAGTTAATTCAGCAAATGCAGAGCAACTAGTAGTGCTACCGTCTTCTTGCGAACGTGCTGCACTAATGAGTAATAAGTAACAATAGTACAGTGTGTGACCATGCTGCAGTAAGTTGCATCAAAAGTCTCTGTGCCAACCAGGCCAAGTGGTTGCTGCAGTGCATCAACCAACCTAGCTGTACTTGGCCGCATGCAGTTACTATTTGAATCTTGCCTGCTATAGCAAGGTTACATATGCTGCTAATAGATTATCACAGTTCTAACCCAAATGTGCAACAATGGTGTATGCAGATGCCCGGTGACATGGTGGTGAACGCGATGATGGCGGCCACGGTGGCGCACGCCTCCTCCACTCGGTCATCAGAGCCAGAGAAGAAGCCACCTCCGCAGCAGCAACACCCTCACTCGGTGCCGCCATCGCCAACGGTGTACCACGTCAGCTCGTCGCTGCGGCACCCGGCTCCGTACGCGGTGTTGTACCGGACGGGGATGCGGTACTTCGAGGAGCACCCACGTGTGGGGCCCGATGGCCGCACCGTGCGCACTCGCAAGGTGCGGTTCCTCGGCAGCATCGCGGCGTTCCACCTCTTCATGGTGCTCAAGTATCGTGTCCCCCTCGAGCTCCTTCGCCTGCTCTCTATCCTCTGTTGTGGCCTCTTCGGTCTTGCCGCCCTCTATCATGACCTCGCCCGCAAGTACAGGTATGGTCTTTCGAATTCTCTTTGCAGTTGTATGGTCTCGATGTTCAACCGGTGGCTTAAAGAACGTGTGTCGTGCAGGTTCGTGATGCAGCTGGTCGACTTGTACGGGCCCTTCTCGCTCTTCAAGGGTTGCTTCGACGATGTAAACCTCAACAAGCTCAGGATCACCATGGCTGATGGCGACCATGCCGATACCGCCGGCGGGCTATTCAACTTTGACCCCAAGACCGTTGACTGGGACGATTACTTCTTCAAGGTCCACATCCCTGGTGTCATGAAGTACGTCCTCAAGTGATGTTCCATTTGCATTGATCTGCTTCTACATATCTACCAAGAGAGAAGGGGGGAAATCAACTGAATGCTAGCCCGTTGCCCACCATGTGTAATCTTGTTCTTAAGTCTGCGGTATTATTGTATGAGTATTGATTGTACTGCCATTGGAAATTTAACCAATGACTATGAGTATAAGATAAAATTACTTGCATTCTAGCCGGGGCCTCTGAAATGACAAGGTTCCTATGGAATTATGTTGGGAATTTTTTACTTTTCACAGTACTACGAAAAAACACAGCCTTCAAATGAGCATAGGTTTATTTTGCCACATGTGCATAGGTATGTTGCGTAGAATAAAATGTGATTCGAAGCGAGCGCACATCCCGGCCTCCCTTAGGCCTCGGCCCATTTATCTTTTCTTCACCTTGCTCCGCACCCCTACGCTCGGTTTTTATTCTGGTTTGTTTCCAGGGTTTCATGGCTTCCCATGTGTCCGGGTTGCCTTACTGTATTTTCAGATTTCAATTTTTCTATGTTTTCACCGGTTTCTCTGTCTTTTTTTTCCACCTTTTTCTCTATCTGGAATACCTTTCATTTTCATTTAAATTATTAGATTCGTGCATTTTCTTAGAAAAATATATGAACAGTTTTTTAATTCCTGATCATTTCTAAAAACTAAAACATATTTAAAAATTAATTTAAAATTAATCAATTCATAATTTTTAAATTTATGAATGTTTTTATAATTTTATGGAGATTTTTAAATTCATGGTTGTTTCAAAAAAAACTCATGAATATTTTTTAAAGTCCTGGACATTTATAAAAGTAACAAAGGTTTTAAAATCTTGTGAACCTTTTCTTTTGAATCCATGAACAGTTCAAATATATGAAAACCTGTTTTTTTAAGCAATCATCAGCGAGTGGATTTTCTGAAGAGAACAACAACGACTAGTTTTTCTCAAGAAGCGAACACTTAGCAAGTGGTTTCTCTCAGCAAAAGAACATGGTTTACCACCTATTCTATGCATCCAAACCTCGTCAACGAAACACTGGCTTTTCACCATGATCGAGTCATATCGCATGAAAATCTTACTACCACGTGTGTAACACATTGGGCCATATGGCATGCAAAGCGAAAGTTAATTCATGAAGAAAATGCCAAAGTTTGTTATCCATTTTTTACTTTCATTGAAGTTTCCTTGATAAACTCTGTCTATTACCAAGGAGGTGAAGGCTACTACACATGACACAAACTGTATTCCACTAGTTGTGGTTTTTGATCAATAAAGTTGGCATTACCCCTCAAATAAATCAGTTAATTTCTATGTCTGCCGGCCAGCGTCCTTGGGATGCAACAAATTAAATCGATTAATCAATTCTTTGGGCTTATGGAAGGCAGGACCAGGAACAACAGTCGGAAGGAAGGCAGGGAAATTTCGAGCCATCTTCCATTTTTTAAGCATCTTTCCGTCAATACCCTACGATTCCGTGAGCCCTTAATCGAGTTCCGATTTCCACCCACTATATAGTTTTGCTAAAATTTTGTAGCTAATTTTATTCTTTTCATCTACTAGACGTCTAGTATTGCAAGATCCAAGTCATGTCTTCATTTAGAAAAATATGAATTTGATTACCAAAAGCATAGGAAGAAATGAAAAAAAACAAGGATTTAACTCAGACTCAGAAAAAAGATATGGATAAGTGTGTTAAAAAAAGCACAAATGTCCTTCATTAACCAGTCACTTGATCAAGACCATGCACGTGATAGTAATGTTGACAATAATCCCAGTCCTAGAGATGGCCAGACAAAGGCAGAAAATAATGTCAAGGATTTTATTGCAGCTTTTATTTTCAAAGAACACTAAAAGAATGATGTTATTTAAATGAAGACTATACAGCCAGAAGTATGTACTATTCTTGATATTTCGTATTGTTACATAAGATATTATGATATTTATATTTATGTAGTTTTTTTAGTGCGGTAAGGTTCATTTTAAAGTTTGGCACGGGGCCTCGATTTTGCCAGCCTAGCCCTGGTTCATGGTTAGCCATTTTCTCGCGGTCATATCCAACCTGAAGACTCCTGCTTCGGACGCTATGCGCAGATAATCAAGGAAGTCAACTCTCAGGCGGCAGAGGTTGCAACTTTTGAATACCACAATGAAAAGAGAACACATAATATGATGTTCTTTCCTTGGTGCGCTATGTGATTTCCCTAGTCACAAACTGCCATATTTGGCTAGATTGGCCACCCAAGGGAGTTTGTATGAACGTTATTGATGCAAACTTACTAAAAATTCTGGGTTCTCAAAGAAATTTTGCCTCCCATTTTTTCATTTTGGTTTCTCTTCCCACTTTTTTTTATTTTGAGTTTGTATTACTTTTTATGTTTTGTAACTTTTTTGTGCTTTTACCTTTGCCTTTTGTTATTCATTTCATTTCCACATTTTATTTTCTATAATTTTATTTTAAGAAATATGATAAAATACAATAACATTGTTTTATGCACTCACGCTTTCCTAAAATAACATGAACATCTTTTCCCAAAAGATGTGAAAACCTTTTATTATCAACATGAACATTTAAAAAATACATTAACAATTTAAATTGAATAAATACATGAACACCTTTTCAAACCATGCAAATATTAAAAAAATAGATGGATAATTACCTAAACTACGTTAATATATTTATAAAAATACTTGATATTTTTTAGAAATTATATGAATGCTTTTAAAATATAATTGAATGTTTTTCATATTAAAACTTTAAATATGTGTATAATTATATAATTAACCGGATATATTTAAAAAAATTACATTAATGATTTTGTATATGAGATGTAATGATCGTAGTCAGGTCTCCTACAAATTCGCAAAAAACATCCTCGAGAGTCCGTAATTTCAAATGTGTGTTGAGAGCTCTGATCCAAACAGTAGAATCACACATTCATAATTGTTTCAGCTCCTCCTAATTGAGCTTTAAAATCCGTTTTAGACCAGAGAACTTTTAGTGTGATTGAACCAGAAAAAAAACTTAGTAGGCCTAGTAAAAAATATTGAATTATATCGTTTGTTTATTTATACTAAACTCTTTTATCTCATCATGACTCAGTTGATAACTATTTTTTTTGCCATTGTTGATATGTATCACATAATTTATTTATTTATATAATAAGCTACACAAATTAGCATCTATATTATGGTGTGAATTTGTTGTACAGATCCATATTTATTATCACAAATGCCTTCCTAGTGCTAAATGGGAAATTGTATTTTTTTGCAAAAAAAACATATTATTGTTTAAGAAAAATACATGTTTCATTGTAAATTCGAGCAATCCTTTAATTTTGCAGTATGTCCCATGATGTGTTGTAAGCGTTTGTGTATCAATTTCCCATGGGATCAACATGGTAGAGTCATTTTAAAGTATATGGAGAGGTCAAATAAAGTAGTAGAGATGTCTAGAGCTTTTTCTATCACGAGAGATATCTGGAGTTCGTGACTATGAAGTTTAGGTGTCCTTCAATGGATATTTCAAAAGTGAACGAAAGGTCAATTGATTCTCCACCGTAAAATGCCACAAATCTGGTATCCCGAACCCCTTTTTGAAGAAAAGAAAAAGGTAAACAAGGAAAGCAAAACAATCGATAAAAGAAATATAATGTTGCAGCCAAAAGACCCTAGCATTTTGCAATCAAGACTCAAAAGTTTTGGTTTTCTTACAAACAAGGACAAATTTTTGACAAGTCTTTTGGATTTTTGATAGAAATTTTGGCAGTATAACACGTTGGTAAGAATCCAAATCAACAAGAATGATGGCGTGTTGTTCATTCCAAAATTCATTCATCACTCCAAGTCAATCATAAACATTTTCTACACTCGCGTTGCAACTAATAGGTCATAGTCATTCCGCTGAGGTCAAACCATGATGAACAGAATAGGGGGAGGGGACACTAAGGAACTACAAACAGAATCAAACAACCATGCGAAAATTCTCAAAATAGATACTATGGTGTATGCACTTTTCTTCATTTTCCACAACAAACCGGGCCGGAAGGGTTGTCCTTGGCTTCTGTTGCTGGAGGTGTGACATCCATTTTATCGAACTTGGATTTTGTTGTTGGAGATGTCACGTCCATTTTGTCGATGTTTTCCTCGGCGGAGCCTTCATACTCCACTAGGAGGTCCATGGACTCGTTGAGCAGTCCCTGGACTTTGCGGTTTGTCACCATAGAAGCAAGTATGTCTTCTTCCCTCAAAAGTTTGTGTTTCTTCATTCCCTGCAAAAGTTGTCACCCGTGAGTTCATAGATTGAAGAGTGAAACTAACACCGTGTTGGAGTCGAATACAATTGCTATTTGCTAGTAGAACGTCCATTCGTTGCTATGGGCTATAATGCATATAAATGTATCGTACAAATGATTAAGGTCGTCTCCAAGGTGAAGCTCATTTGTCCCTCATATGCCTGGACGTGGTCGGACATCAAACAGACGCCCGACAAGCTCCCCAGAATTCAACCGCCTAGATAGTCCGGGCTCCACCAAACCCAACCTATATTTGGGAGAGAAATGTGGTTGTCCGCACTATCTGCCACACTATCTCCAACACACGGTCCTAACACAAAAACCCCACCTCACGATGCACTCTTCCCTTTTCTTGTCGGACCCTCCCCTTTCTATTCGGTTTCCCGCCGTAGCGGGACATTTCTCGCTGGAACCCACTCCTTTAAAACCGTATGACGCCCACCTCACCTTCGCCATGGCGCTCTCGCTCTTCACACCATACTTCCCCATGGACCGCCAAGGAGGGTTCCCCCGCCAACCGCCCCGCTCCCCACCCTGATCCCCTCCCATGTGTTCGTGTCGATCCGCCACTGTAATCAAGAGGAGGAGGCATGCACCACTCGTGACACCCCGAGCCAAGAAGGCAGATATGTCTCCTGAGCCCAGTTAAACGCCGCGCATTACCATGAAACAAAAATATGTTTTTCGTTGTTGGGCATGCAAGTGATACGCCATAGTGTGTGTTATTAACTCTTGAAGCAACCAGGCAATGCATTTACCCTTCTATCCTAAAAAAAATTGTACGACTTGATGAAAAAAATGAACCTCTCGCTCATGCAATTTTCGGTGAAGTCATCTCTAATGAAATGCAATTTGTCGTATTCTCTAACATATAAATTTTTTTCCGGTCAGACAACTGTAACTGAAGAGACCATCTCGAACTCCCATCCCGCTCATTCTCAACCATCACTTTTATCATAAAATCCACTAACTCGTGTTTTAAGCGAGCCAATAATCGTCGCCGCCGTGGCAGGTCAACAGCAAGGGACAACCTAGTTCTATACTGGATCCACCCTACATCCTGGGCTCTAACAAAAGTTGGAGCCGTGAGCTAAATCTGAGAACAAAAGATGGACCACACACAATTGAATTGTTGATGTTCCAGTTTACTACATGAGTTCTGCTTATACTTTCAAAACAATATCAGCATGGATGATTTGAAGATAAACAACAAGCATCAGCCAAGTCTAAAATTATTCTTGTTACCATTGTTTCATGGGCATATCAAGAAGAATTTGGCTTGTATTCATGCTCTCGTTCTATTTAAGAAGTGCTCCATGGGGCCATTGTCGTGCAATTATTTAGTTATTAGAGAAAATCTAAACATAAATTTTACTCTAAAAGGGCAGATATATATAAATATTTTGAATCTGCATTGTTATTCTGCATGTTGAAAAGGGTATTCTGCCGTGCGCCTTGAAATAAGCATTTTTCCAACAGAAATATTATGCATGTTGGATACTGCCGTACACTGACATGTAGTTAGAACCTCCCGTGTGAGCATTTAGCCATTGTAAAAAAAAATCCAATGTGCATCGACAAAAACTGACCATTTACGTAGATTAGCTGGGTTGAAAAAATTGCATTTATATCGAAAGTCCCTATCTGTGCCCGAGCACATATGTGCTCTTTATCTCCATCGATCGCTCTCCTCTGGATTCGCACCGACCACTGTATACTGGCGCGTATATGATCTCGTATATCTTATTTCTCTCTGCACACAGGCCCACCACAGTCAGCAATTTAATGCCACGGCTCCGTTAAACCTCCGCACGCACAAACGGCATTACGACATGGGCCATGGCTCGGCTCCTCTACCGACGCCAATTTAATTCCATCCACCCCACCATCTCCTGTCTGCACGAGTCATCTTCATCTTCCGGCGCCAAGAAAAATCGCCGCCGTCCTAATCTACTCCACTCACGGAGTGAACCACCGGCGCCTCCAGTTGCTTCACCTCATGGCTGCCGGCTTGAAGGTAAGGATTCACCGGATTTGAGATACTGAACCATTTTTTCTGAATTGATGGCCCAGGTCATTTTCGTGTGTAAAGTTATATGCATGTGCACAAACTGAATTGATGGTCTTAAGTTCCTTAATCTTCTAAAATTGAACAATCCTGGCTCGGCCCTGCACAACTCAGTATGTATGCTCCCAAGACAGAACATGAAAATGAAGACATGTACAGGGAGTCATTCATGGAGTTGCATAGTCAAAGATACATAACTGAACCAGAAAGCATTAGTAGCATACCCTGACTAATGCAAATTGCCGAGCTAGTTGTGAACCAAAACATATGAAAAACAAGAATCACTTCCATAGAGAAGTCCCCACATATTCCAAACTTGGTGAAACACATTTCACAGAATAGAGAACCTGCACAGAAGAGCACCATGTTCAAATAGAAATTAAATTAGTCCAAATTGTGAATAACAAATAGCATGTAGAGAGGGCTGCAGTTCCTGTTTAGCGTCACAAAAAACAAGCAAAACTATTTATGTGGCACATAACTTTAGATCAGAACAAATACCTCCAGAACCACCAAACCAAATCCATGAATCCTTGCGCACGGAAAAGATGTACCTGCAAAAGTAGTTCTCCTTCATTACATACAACAAGTATTTTGGCGACTTCACAGACCTTGATGATAAAATTTCTTATTACACATCACACATTTTCCCATCAAACCGACTGTTGTAGCAGATTCAGAAATAGTCGTCTGAATGAGCAAAATATTGCTCCACTCTTATCTAACTTCTCATACAAAAAAGTTCACTACGTTCTCCCTGTCCAAGGGACGAAGTAGTTTTCCCTGACAAGGTTACCATATTTAGTCGCTCAAATTTGACTGATATCAAAGAAAGCAAGGGTGCTGTGGAAATACGACAAGGAATGTAATGTAACTTAAATGGAGTAGATATGTGAACCTTCAAACTGATTGCCTAGGATATATACTAGCTAGCCTCACCATAATAAAAAAAGGTTGAAATGAACGAGAATAAAGAATCCCAGAGCAAGAAAACAGGGCAAATGAAGCAGCAGATCAATTAAAAGTGTTGGAAATGGCTGACCACATGTATCTTAGGACTTCATGGTCACATTACCTGCAATCGTGCTCGGCGAAAAGGTTCCAACAGTTTGAATCCTTCTTCAATTCCCAGGTGCAGACCTCTGCACTACACAACTTCGTGCAGAAGTATGCAGAATTTAACACTAATCTCGATGAATTTGCAAATAGAATTCACCATTCAAGTAGGTCATAGTGTACAAGCCACGCAGAACTATGCATTCGGCCGGTCAACGCACATGTCAAAATTAACAAATGAAGAAATGTTGTGCTATGTATGGTGGATATAATTACATAAAGAAATGACTAAAGATCAGACAGTAGATTATGCTTGCAGAAAGAATAAGTCTAATGACTGCTCAAATTTAGAATTACCTGCTGGACAGAACATAAGTAAAAGAGGGCACCAACATGAGCATCTCACCTGAATTTTTTTGACTCTTATCCTCCTGTTGCTGATCTTTATAAGCATTTTTTGAAGAAGCAGTAGCTTGACGCTTGTATGTACTCTGTTAGCTATAGTTTCAGTCATATCAGGACCGTTCACAAGTGAAATTTTCAGACATTCCTGAAGGAGGTATGAGCGATTAAAGCATTGTTACAGTAGATCAAAGCCAGTAACAGTGCCAAATATGGTACACCCATCGAATCTAATTGGAAATCAGGGATTCGGTAGGCACTTACGCTCGGATCAGTTGCATTAGGAACTCCATCACCGCCGCCGTAGTCGCAATCGCCTTCGTCTCTCACCGCCCAAATCGAAATGAGTGCTCCTCGCACGGGGTGACAAACCTCCAAGCATTAAACTCGAACAAGGGCCCACGGGATGGAAAGTGCAAAAGCTGTTCTACGGCCCTGTTAGCACGGAGCGGACTTGAGCCACGGATCAGGAACAGTTAACCGTCTACCGTAACGCCTCCGCTACGTTGCCCTGTTATCTGACGCTACCCTGGCCCACGTACCCATACATACATTGGCTTTTCGCAGGTTTTCTTGTTCGCCCGTATAGCAGCTCAGTTAAATAGGGCACAGATCACAACACCTGAAATAGCGGCCCAGATAAAGAGAGCAAATGAGCTCGGGATTAGATTATCCACGTCCCATTTATATGTGTATTTGTCATAAGAAAAAAAAGCCAGAAAAATTGCATTTATGTATATTTTACACTATCTTTTTTACGTTGATTATATATTTAGTCAATCCAATATGTGTGTGTGTCTATATAATATATTATATATATGTATATATATTAATTAGCCAAATATTTGATTGCATGTGCAATTAATTAGGTCCATTTAAACATGAATTTATTCCTGAAAAATCAATTTGAAAACCGAGTCATTAATATAATTAATTAATTAGACGTGCATTTAATTAGACTTGGAGATAATTAGGGATTTTCCAACGGTATTTTCTCTTTTTTTGCGAATATTTTCCCTAATAGTCTGATCCACTTTTCTAGCTATTCTTTTCGAAACCGCCCATAATATACCGCTTCACATGCCGTTATTGTTTCTAGATTTTTCATCGCATAGCAACACATGATATTTACCTAATTGGTTACAAAGTTATCTTGCCAATTCACAAAGGGTCTGTCTAGGATACATCTAAACTGATTTTCACTCTGGTTGTGGTCTATTTTTTTGTTCAAGTTTTTTGTTTCTTGTTGCTGTATTATATATTTTGTTGGAGATTTGATGTGACATCCTTAAAAAACATCTAGATGTGAATTAGGCAAACTGATCCACAAAAGCTGCCAATTTTTGGCAAGTCTTGTCCTAGCAGACCAATGTCTCTATGTCAAATTGGCAGTGGCCTCTAGAAGCTTCCAAGTCACATTGCACAACACCTCACACAACCCCCACAATGCACCTACCAATACAACACATCGGATGCTTGTAGATGAATGCAAAGGACACAAAACAAAACCAGCACGAATCTCAAAGCAGCAGTTGTGAATCAAGTTTCTAAATTTGTAATTTTTCTTTCAATTCTTCGATTCGATTCAATTTTTTTGCCCTTCTCACGAACGCCCCCGTTCGTCCCCACCTCCCTCGCCGCCGTGTTCCTCGCGCCGCCGCCGCCGCCGCCCTCCTTCTCGCCGCCGTCCCCGAGCCCCGCCGCCTCCCTCCGTAAATCGCCCCCGCCCCCCGCCTCCGGCATCCCGAAGCCCGGAGCCTCCCCCCCCCCCCCCCCCCCCCCCTGGGGCCGTGCCGGAGCTAGGGTTTTCGGTTTCTAGGGTTTTGGTCATGGGCGCCTCGGCTTGACGAAGAAGGGGGGGCGGCGGCGGCGGCGGCAGGTAGAGGGCGGCGCGGAGATGCTGACAGAGAAGCCCAGCTGGGTTCGCCATGACGGCCTGCAGATCTTCTCCATCGACATCCAGCCCAGTGGCCTCCGCTTCGCCACGGGAGGCGGCGACCAGAAGGTTGATTTTTTTCCCCCTCTTGCTAATTTTTCTCGCGTGATTTGAGCTCTGTACACCGGGAATTCGGCTTGGCTTGGCCAAGCTCGGTTCTTTCCGGCGGCGAATCCGGCGTCGAGGTTCAGTGTAGGTGGAAATAGTGCACATCATTGTGATGTAGTGGCAGCAATTGCTCGTTTTTGTACGCCGTTCTCTGCATTAGCGTGCGAGGTTAAGTGCTGTCGTTTCCGGCTTACGGGATGTAGTGCCAAGCTCAGTTCTTTCCAGCCATGAATTTCGGCGTTGAGGCCAAGTGTGGATGGAAATAGTACAAATCAGTGTGTCGTAGCGCCGATTGTTGCTCACTCTATATGTCGTTCCGTGCATAAGCGTGTGAAGTTCAGTGTTGTAGCCGTATCTTTGCTCGCTTTATATGTCGTTCTCTGCATAAGCTTGCGAGGTTCAGTGCTGTCGTTTCCGGCTTACAGGAATCTGTGTGGTTGTGTGTCTCAGTTGGTTCCGCTTCTTCATTGTTGTCCTCGACTGAGAGGGTGTTTGTTTTCAGGGACTTATTGGTTTAGGGACTTAAAAAAGTCCCTATAAGTCCCATCTAAACCAAACAGGAGGGACTTATAGGGACTTAAAGTGGGCATTTGGAACTTATGAAATAAGACTCTCAAGGAGAGTCTTTTAGGGACTTATAGTTGTAATATGGTCTTTTAGTCCATGTTAAGTCCCAGGAACCAAACAGGTAGGGACTTTTTAGGGACTTGGGACTTATAAGTTGGGACTAAAAAAAGTCTTAAGACTTATGAACCAAACAGGGCCTGAAGTTAGTTTCTGCTATAGTATTAGGAACTTGTTGTTATTTGGTGGCACTCTTTGGTCAAGCTTGAAATTTTTTGGGGCTCAAGCCTACCATTCTTATGATGGTAATTGAGCCATTTTTCTTACTCATGGAAGGTAATTAATAGAAATTTATGGTTCGTGAATCATGATTTATTTACTGAAATAGTTGACTGTTAGTCAAATTTATTGGTAGGATGTTTGTTTAACGATGCTGATATATTGGTTGGATTCTGCAGTGCTGATGTTGTTAATTTGTTGTTGTGTCATACTGCAAGAATTTTGCATCAACTCTTGTACTTTATTTTTTCTATCTTAACCGATTTGTTAAGTAACATGCCCGTTGCTAATCTCCATCTGTTTGCCTTCTTCAAACATAGGTTCGCATATGGAACATGAAATCCGTGAGCAAAGACAATCAAAATGATGATTCCAACCAAAGATTGTTGGCCACAATGCGTGACCATTTCGGATCAGTAAACTGTGTGAGATGGGCCAAGCATGGACGCTATCTTGCTTCAGGATCGGACGATCAAGCTATCCTAATTCATGAAAGGAAAGCTGGTTCCGGTACATCTGAGTTTGGAAGTGGAGAACCTGCAGATATAGAAAATTGGAAGGTCGTTATGACCTTAAGGGGGCATACTGCGGATGTGGTAATTATCTGCCAAAATTTCAGTCTAGCTATCTTTCTTTCCAATTTATGGAAACCTGATAAAAATATTGACACTGTGATCTTTAATCTTTCCTATTGAACACACTCCTGTTTCTTATGCCTAAAGTAGGTAGATCTGAATGTGGTAATGATCTGCCAAAATTTCAGAGCTGCCTTTGTTTGTCTTTTGTATTAATCATGTATCTGTTTCTTATGCCGAAAGTAGGTAGATCTAAATTGGTCCCCTGATGACTCGACGTTGGCTAGCGGCAGCTTGGACAATACTGTTCACATTTGGAGCATGACAAACGGTATTTGCACTGCCGTCTTGCGGGGGCATTCCAGCTTAGTTAAAGGAGTTACTTGGGATCCTATTGGATCTTTTATTGCAAGCCAGTCAGATGACAAGACTGTTATCATATGGCGTACGAGTGACTGGAGTCTCGCTCACAAGACTGAAGGCCATTGGTCAAAATCTGTATGTTATGTTTCATGCCATTTTGTTATCAATTTACTGTTTCTGTGTCTGACATGTCTTTTGTTTGCAGAGAAGTCTTTCTTACTGAAAAATATTGCTTTTCTGTGTTCCGCAGCTTGGTTCGACATTTTTTAGGCGGCTTGCTTGGTCGCCCTGTGGCCACTTCATAACCACAACTCATGGTTTCCAGAAACCTAGGCACTCGGCCCCTGTGCTTGAACGGGGCGAGTGGACTGCAACTTTTGACTTTCTGGGACATAATGCGCCTGTGGTGGTGGTGAAGTTTAATCACTCGATGTTCCGTAAGAATTTAGCTACTGGTCAAGACGCAAAGACGGCACCAGCTGGATGGGCCAATGGAGCATCAAAAACATCAGCAAAAGAATATCAACCATATAATGTTATTGCTATTGGAAGTCAAGACCGGACTATTACTGTTTGGACAACAGCAGGTGCCCGGCCATTGTTTGTTGCTAAGCATTTCTTCACTCAAAGCGTGGTTGATTTATCTTGGTAAGACACTTTAACCTTACATTTGTAACAAAAAATGTTGCCATTTGCGGCTAACGGTGGAACCGTTTTTCTCCCTTACAGGAGCCCTGATGGTTATTCACTCTTCGCATGCTCTCTGGATGGATCAGTTGCGACCTTTCACTTCGAAGCAAAGGAGCTTGGATACAGGCTAAGTGATTCTGAACTGGATGAATTAAAGAGGAGTAGATATGGTGATGTCAGAGGGAGGCAATCAAATCTAGCTGAAAGCCCTGCGCAGTTGCTGCTAGAAGAAGCATCAGTGAAGCAATTGGCTGCCAAGAAGGCGACACCTATCGTCCAACAATATCAAGCGCCCCCAAAAGTTCCTGCAGATGTACCTAAACCACCTCCTGTTGTGGTTGTGGAGAGTCAGAAAGCTCCTGAAACTCTACCTGAAGCCGAAAAGAAAACAGCAGGTCAAGCAGCTGATGACACCTCTAAAGTTACCCGGGTATCTAGTCCAGTAAAACAAAGGGAATACCGGCGTCCTGATGGTCGGAAAAGAATAATTCCAGAGGCAGTGGGATTTCCTTCTAACCAGGAAAACTTGTCCAACCGTCCTCAGAGTCAAGTTGTTGATTTCTCATCCCTAGATCAGCGAATGCGCCCTGGAGAGAATGGAATAAGATCATCCTATGGTACGGGTAACTGTAACAATTGTGGAGTTAGGGAACGCTCTGGCATCACAGCAAGAGCTAACATTAGCGAGAGTCTTGTTATTCAAAAAGCTTCAGCTGGTACTGGCAGGGATGGAAGGTTGAGTGTTGAACACACTGGTTCTGTTGTTCCAGGCTTGCTGGCCTCCTCCTCTGAGCTCTCTATTTTTGTATTCAATAAGAAGGACAATGATGATTCTTTGCCAGTCTGCCTTGAAGCCAAGCCGGTAGAACGTTCTGCAGGTGATATGATTGGACTGGGTGGTTCCTTTTCAACAAAAGAAACCGAGATTAGATGTACAAAAGGAACAGAAACTCTTTGGTCAGATCGCATCTCCGGAAAAGTTACTGTCTTGGCTGGGAACACAAACTTCTGGGCAGTTGGCTGTGAAGATGGCTGCCTGCAGGTAAAAAATAACCCCTAATCAAATATCTAATTCATTGATTTTGTGTATTGCCAGTTTAAAGATTGTTAGCCCTAAACTATGCAATCAATTGTGTTCTGATTTGATTAGGTTTACACAAAATGCGGGATGCGAGCAATGCCAGCGATGATGATGGGCTCCTCAGCTGTTTTTATAGATTGTGACGACTGCTGGAAATTGTTACTTGTAACAAGGAGAGGTTTAATGTACATATGGGATCTCAATAACAGGACCTGCATCTTGCAAGATTCTTTGGCTTCTTTGGTTACCTCTCCAGATGAGGCATCAACAAAAGATTCTGGTAAAATATTTACATCCAGTCCTCAGTTCACCTTGCTGCATTAGTGTCTGATGCATGTTGTTTCTTGAAGTTGAAGTTTCTTTCTTGCGTGACAGGTACAGTAAAGGTTATATCTGCTAAGTTCTCAAGATGTGGTTCGCCCTTGGTTGTCCTTGCCACCCGGCATGCTTTCCTCTACGATATGAGCATGAAGTGCTGGCTAAGGATTGCGGATGATTGTTTTCCAGCATCAAATTTTTCTAGCTCGTTTAGTTCTACTCAAGGTGGAGAGCTAGGAAAGTTGCAGATTGATATAGGAAAGTTCATGGCTAGAAAGCCTGTTTGGAGTAGGTATGCAAGCTCCTTTGGTTTATTTAAGTCTTATAGATGCTTCAGACGTGTCTATGACAAGATGAGTTTGCTCTGAATGTACCCATGTGACTGCTTCCACCTCAGGGTTACAGACGATGGGGTGCAGACGCGGGCCCATCTTGAGACCCAGCTAGCAGCTTCATTGGCTTTGAAGTCTTCACAGGAATATCGCCAATGCCTCCTATCCTACATAAGGTTTTTGGCAAGGTTAGCTCATTATATTTTATTCAGCTCATCTGTACAGATTCTGCTCTTTTGACTTTTAGCATTTTCTGTAACCATGAACTTTATCTGTTCAAATTGGTTGAGAGATGTCTTCTTGGAGCAGTATCATCCTTTGCTGAAATGCTTGTTGTGCCTGCAGAGAGGCGGATGAATCTCGCCTACGTGAAGTCTGTGAGAGCTTTCTTGGCCCTCCCATGGGCATGGTTGGTGCTGTGTCTACCGATGTGAATAATCCATCATGGGATCCTGATGTTCTTGTAAGGCTCCTTTTCTGTTTGACTCCATGGCATACCTATCTTTGTTAGTTATTCCGTAGATTGTTTGTTTATACTAATTGTTATAGTTCATCCAGTTACACGCAGTCGAGCTTCACGGAAGGCAGATTATTTGAACCTTGCGATTTTTCACATTTTCTAGATTCACAGAAGGGCTAAAGAAACCTTGAATTTGTGGCATAAATAGTAGTTGTATCCAATTTTAGCATGGTTTCAGTTGCGTTCTTCAATCTATAAATTTACTGGTGGCAATAGATTATTTGAACCTTGCGATTATACTCCATTTTCTAGATTAACAGAAGACAGATTATTTGAACCTTACGATTATACTCCATTTTCTAGATTAACAGAAGACACATTATTTGAACCTTACGATTATACTCCATTTTCTAGATTAACAGAAGACAGATTATCCGAACCTTCTGATTATACTCAATTTCTAGCTAAACTGAAGGCCGAAGGGCTTTGAACCTTGAATTTATGGCACAAATAGTAATTTTATTCGATTTCAACTTGGTGTCAGCTTTGCGCTCTTCGATCAATAAACTTGTTGGTGGCTACTTTTGCAGGGAATGAAGAAACATAAACTTCTCAGGGAAGACATACTTCCTTCGATGGCCACAAACCGCAAAGTCCAGCGGCTGCTCAACGAGTTCATGGACCTGCTGTCGGAGTACGAAAGCGCCGCCGAGGAAAACGTCGACAAAATGGACGTGACGCCTCCAGCAACAGAAGCCAAGGTCGATAAAATGGACGTGACACCTCCAGCAGCAGATGCCAAGGTCGATAAAATGGACGTGACACCTCCCGCGACAGAAGCCAAGGACACCGCCGCATAGCAAACAAACCCTTCCGCCCCGGTTTGCTGGCGATTTATTGACCCCTTGGTAAGCATAGAGAAAAGTGCATACACCATAGCATCTATTTTGAGAACTTTCCGATGGTTGTTTTATTCTGCTTGTAGTTCCTAGTGTCCCCCGCGTGTTCGTCAAGGTGTGACCTCGGCGGAATGACTTTTAACCTGTTCGCTGTATCGCGAGTGTAACAACAGTAGAAAGAAAGCGATGTCGCCTGATGGTTCTGTAACAGTTTTATCCGTAGAAGGTCCGAGGAACTTCTTGGTCCATAGGCGCAATGCCGTTTCTTATTACGAGCAGGGTGCGCGGTGCATCTGCTTCCTTTTCTGAAGCGAAATGGTGTTCGCTCATGCGTCAGAGTTCAATGCTCGGCTTCGCTTATATCGATCTTTAATCGGCTTCACTTATATCGATGTTTAATCGGAATAGAATAGCAAATTTCAGTTGTCGAGGCCACTGGGGGAGAAGCAAATGGAACAAATTTTGCACTTGCTTCTTGTATTTTGGAGGCTGTTTGTTTCAGGTGGAGCAGAACACAGGGGAGAACAAGGGTGTTGGTTAGTGCTGCTTTCTGATGGGTACTAGTAATGGTAGCTTCTGTCTATCACAAATGAAAAACCATGGCCATGTCTTGTCAGGTGGAGAGGAAGCTCTTGACGGCGGCCCTGAAGGTGCGCGCGACGGCGGCCCAGGCGGCCTGCGTCGGGTGCACGTCGTCCCAGTAGAAGTAGCGGCCGGGGTCGTCGCAGAGCGTGTACTGCCGCGTGCCGTTCTCGTCCTCCTCGCCGCAGTAGCCGTCCGGCCTGAAGCTCTCGCAGCAGGGCCGCAGCGTGCTCTTGAACCTCTTGTTGTCATGGTCACCATTGTTGTCGTCGTCGAGGAGGAAGGCGGCGAAGGGGGTGTGGACGTCGAGGAGGAGGAAGGTGCGGTTGTTGGGGTCGAGGGCGGCGAGGACGGACCGGAGCGCGGCGTTGTGCTGGGCGGCGCCGGCGTTGGCCAGCGGGTCGCAGCCGGTGTAGTTGAGCAGGCGGGTGAATGTCGGCGTGCACCCCATGGGGTGCAGGTTGGTCACCACCACCCTCCGCATCCCCGCCTCGTCGCGCAGCCGCCGGAGCTGCCCCCGGAGCTCCCGCACCACCGTCGGGATGTACTCGATCGCCGCCTGCACACGAGCAGTAGAAGTCCGTCAGTTATGGATTGGCAGCTTTGTCAGACAACGACGGCCGGTGCACGGTGAGCACGTACGCTGGTGCCGTTGTCCTTGTCGGCGGCGTAGGCGTAGTCGTTGCCGGAGACGACGACGAGCGCCGTCCGCTTGCCGCAGCCCCGCTGCTGGGTGTGGTGCATGGCCTGGAAGAGGTCGATCTGGGCGCTGATGTTGCGCTGGAAGTTGCCCGTGTCGAGCACGCCGGCGCCGCCGACGGCGAAGTTCATGCCGCGCGCGAGGGTCTCCTGCGACGCCCGCCGCCGCGCCTTGTAGGCCACCGGCGTCCGCATCCCCAGCGCCGAAGCTGCACTCATATGCATATCCCGCGTCAGATCAAAACATAGTTAAGTGGAAACACTATGTTGGTGACAGTACAAAACACTCATCTGAAACATAGATTAGTGATGATCTCATGGTGTAGTGTAACCATTTGCCTATATGTCAGTTACCTGAAAATTTAATCTGACTCGGTACTTTCATCAGGACCACCAGATCTTCATCCAACGGTCAAAATAGAAAACACACATTTTACTTTCTCCAACAGCGGTCCCTCTGCCCTCCCCTCAACCTTCCCCACCGCCGTTCTAGCCGCCACCCAAGCCATACTTCTAAGCCACACCCCGATCAATAGCTCCGCCGACGACCCCGCACCCCCGACCTGCCCCCGTCAAGTTTCAGACCCGCTCCCGCCGGCTATTGTCAGCTCCCATTAGATCACGCCTCAGCCTTGCCTTGGCCGGCGCGTGTGGCTCCTCACGCCGTCTTCACCTTTGGCCTCAGGCGAAGCAGAAAGTATCCGACGCACAGTTTAAAACGGAGGGTCCCTCCGTCCCGTAATAAGTGTCCCAACTTTGTACCGAGTTTAGTGTAAAGTTATACTTCCTCTGTCCCAAAACATAAGAACGTTTTTAACACTACGCTAGTGTTAAAAACGTTTTTACATTATAGGATGAAGGGAGTAGTAAATTAAAGATACTTATTTTGAGACGGAGCGAGTAGCAGCTAATTTATCTAGCTTTTGTGCTGGAAAGGGCCGGGAAGATGCCAGGTGGTGTGGCCGGAGCCGGGAGTATCTTACTGTCCCTTTCTCTGACATGGAATGGAAGTGTACCAAGTTGTGGCTTTAGTCGTTAGCAGATTCAGATTTGCTACTAGCTTTTGAGACTTTTCTGGTGATAAATAAATAAGTAAACTAAATAATACTAATGCGCATGGCGCACATGGCAGCACGTAGTCAGTAGGAGAAAGATCTGGCTTGCTAGTGATCTATACCATGCACATATTCAAATCAAAGTTCCCCACGAAACAGAGCACTGCGTGAGGAATATGCAATGCTATAGCTGTGTTTATATTATGATGAGCAACGCTGTATTAGCATGCAGTTGATACTGGTAGCTGAGGGTGATGCACCACCACCCTACGTCGTCGTAGCTTTAGCTGCTTTGCATTGCAACAAAAATGTCGGTCTGATCTGACGGTGAGAGGACCTGCCGGCGCTTCGGACAAGCCGACACACATGGCTCCTCCGTGCCATCCATCCCCGGGACTCTGACCGGAAGAGCTGCTAGAGTTGCACTGGATGCGTCGATCTTTCCATGCTATTAGCCTTTTGATTGAGCAGAGACCTCATATGGTGTAATAAGCCTGTGGTGTACGTGCAGTACTCCCATGTCGTGTCAAGAGTAGTGGTGGGCCATTTTGCCGGCGACATGCAACGCATGCATCTAGCCGTATGGCCGGCCGGATGCACGAGGGTAGGTGATCATGTTGCACTCAAAAGGAAAAGAAGAAGGAAAACCGCAAGAGGATTAGTTACCGGCCATGTACTAGTTAGAACTCAACGAATGCCGGCAGCCTATCAATCAATGAATGCGCGAGCGAATTGCTCATCCATCCATCCACAGCTTCAATTCGGCCAACTATCTATCTCTATCTATCTATTGGACGGACGGACCTTCCCTCCCCTTGGATGATGATGACGACCCAACGACCAACTGCGTACGCCCGTGCATTTACTCCCACCACTGCACCGCCGTGCTACGTCTTCTCCGGCGAGCCTTGGTGGCGCGCCGCCGTGCTACTAGTCGTGATTAACAGCGAAGACTAGGACTAGCAAAGGAGGAGCAGAGTGTGGTGCATGGGCTTACCGACGAAGTCGGTGAGGACGCGGCCGTCGGAGAAGCGGCCGGCGGGGCGGCGTGGGAAGGTCTTGCCGTAGGGGTCGTACCAGGCGTGGGTCAGCTCCACTGTTTCAAATAGCCCGCTATAGCTCCGCTATAGCACGCTATAGCGTTTACAAAAGGTCTTGCGCTAAGAGACTTCGGTCCAAACAAATGAACAAACATTTTAAATAGCGCGCTATAGCTCCGCTATAGCTCCGCTATAGCACGCTATAGCATTTGAAAGAGGTCCGGCGCTAAGATGCTTAGCGCGTTATTTAAAACTTTGGTCAGCTCCCGCCCCAGGTTCCCCAGGTTGCCCGTGTCCGCGTACGAGTCGCCGAACACCCACAGCTCCTCCTCCGCCGCATGCTTCCGGTGATGATGACCACCACGACTTCTCCCCTGCTGCTTGCTCGCCCGCTCGCCGCCGGCCGGGCAGCCGTCCGCCGACGCGGCCCAGGCAGCGGGCAGCAGCGCGCCGACCACCACCAGCGTCGCCAGGCCTAGAGTTCATCACAGAGACAGAGGGCAATCAATGAGTGGATGGCAGAGAAGCGGAGAGCGAGGCAGAATTGAAGTGAGCCAGCGTGGTTAGCTGAGAGATCAATAAATGGTCTCTTTTATGGCCCGGACGGATCGACTGGCTGCTTACAGAGAAGGAGGACTCCGGCGGCGGCCACCGACGGCGGGCGGCTCCGGCGACGCTCCATGGTCGCGCGGCGCGCTGTGGAGGAGGTGTGGTATGTGGCCGGCCTCGCGCCCGTCTGGCGCCCTGCGGGTGCGAGCGATGGCGCGGTTTGTGGTGTGGAAGGACGGAGAGGGATGGGCCGGCCTGGCGGTATTTATAGACGGCGTGCGGTGCAGCTGTAGGCCATACATCTCTCTGGCTGCGATGAGAACACATGGAGACACACCGGCAATCAGCGGACGCCGCCATTATTCCTTCCCGTTCTCGAAACCGCACAACGGCGCCCATGTCAGCGCGCCGTATCTGCACCCCTCCATGCATGCGTGCATGGTCAACACGTACCTGTGTGCTGGTACAATTTACGTATTACGAGACGCTGTTTTTAATACATTCTTCTTTTTTTTCTTGGGATTTTGCGTGTGTGTATATTTGACTCAGGAGTGCGTACGTATATACACTAGGTTTTCTTCTTTGGCTTTATATATACGTAGCCCGAATAATGGCCGCCGCTGCTGCCCGGCCGTGTGTCTGCTCTGGTCAGGACGTCGTATTAATATCATATCACGCTCGCTGGGTCTGACCGGCCGATCGATCTGGACGGCCAACCGCCACCGAAGCGGCCGGCCCACCGTCGCCGTCGTGCTACAGCGAGCCAGCCGGCCAGCCCCCCTCGTCAGCCACGGTAGGACGGGGAGCTAGCCCTAGCACGTACACAAACATACAGCTGACCTCCACCAGCTATTGTGGTTCCAACGCAGTCCTCCAAATTTGTTTATCAGTTCAGTTCAAAAACAATTGTTTTCAGTTGCATGGTATAGTAAATATCAAATCTGGTTTCTAATACTATGTTGTTTTCTCTAGCAGTTTCTCCCCAACAAATTTGTGCCACTCTGAGCAACATAAAAATACTCTCAAGAATAGTTAAGATGATTCCATTCCTGTGGCAGCACGAGCTAGCAAGTCAGAAGAAGCCTCCAAGCACGCACATATTCTCCTCGATCCCTCTGACACAGCCTAGCGCTACCGCCCGTTTTTCTTCTTCTCTGGACGGACGATGGATGGACGGACGGAACGGAATAAATGTACAAAAGAATAATCCGAATAGACTAGCGTGCCACTGCAGCAGAATCTTAGCTTTACCATATGCATGCTCCGCGTATGCATCACCCACACAACCCTACCTAATAAAGCTGATGTTATCACTAATTTAGCCTATTATTATTGGTTCAGTTTAGTCAGTGCCACTGTCAGACGCCGCGTGCTTAAGCGGCGGTGCATGCTATTGCTAGCAATGTCAGTACACGTACGTGCTTCCAAAGTTGAGCAGTACTGACGTGTCTTGTTTCAGACCAAAAAAAAATAAGTAGGAGATAATCAACGTGTCCCGATTTATTAATTCTGCTGTATTCTGTTGGAAATAACCACAATGTCTAAGTCCGGGTCGGACTAGAGTCAATCATCGTGTACGTGTAGGAGTCCTAATCCTAGTTAGCTGTAGGCTGTTTGGTTTAGCTCCTATGTATACTGTAGTATCCCCTGTAATCTTGTACCGAAACTCAGATCAAAGGAATAAAAATCCCAGGAGAACGCTCGTGTTGCGATCCATTGGCGTATTTTGACGGTTACTATGCGGGCCGCGGCTATATGCGAGGTCTGCTGGAGATGCTCTTAGCTTTCATCTATGTACGTGCAGTCTAGGTGTAGCCACAAAGTACTCGGTTAGATCGACGACTGCGTGATAGCTCTTGACGGAAAGTAATTGTCTATGAGCACGTACGACGATTGAGCCAACATATTCTGGGTCAAATTTTGAGGTTTGATTTAACTGAAAAAAGTAAGTTTTATACATAGTACTTCCCGCGTCTCATAATATCCTCTTGTTTTGGTATAAATAGTACCTATATGCTCTTCCGCCGGGAGAGGATTTGCCTGGGATTGCTTAAGCAATTTCTTTAGGCTTAATTGTCGATCCCTTGTCAATTGGGAACGAATCAAATCAGATGGTTCTATTTCCCAACCTTTCTCAGTTGCTCCTACGGTACCAAGGTCGAAATGATTGAAAAAGTCATTCATTTATAACCACTAATGAAGAAATTCCTAGAAAAGTTAAGGATTAGTAGTTCTTTTAAATGAGTATATTGGATGCAATAATGTATTATATTATGGGACGAAGTAAGTATAATTGAAAATCTCTTTCGAATATGAATCAAACAATATAAGTTTTCTAACAAACAAAATCTATTTTGTTAGTCAAATCTACAATCAAAATTTGGCATAAAATACAAAGGAGATCAATAAGCCCAGGCAGAGGAAGTAAGCAGCATGCATCATTACATATATGAACACTAGCAGAGCATGGTGATCCAAGGTGAAACGTACCAAATGTTAAACCAACTCTCTATTATTTTTCTTTGAACAATGAGTCTTTTAGTCAATTTTCATTAAAAAAAACGCCAAACTTTCAAAGTTCAGATAACAAACCAACAAAAAGAACCATACGACGGAAGTATACCTCGCCGGAGTGTCCTCCGAGACCACACATAACATTTTAACATCGCAGTACTCTGGCTTTTGTGATAAACATCGGCGAATGCTTCATCTGCATGCAATATTTCGTGATGGAATGACATTCGTGCAAGCCTGGACCCAAAACAAAATCAATGCTTTAAAAAGACATTGTTTTAGGGACAGGCTACATACAAGTCGACTGAATTTTCTCTTTAGATCAGTTGACTGGCCAAAGAACTCTATTAGTCGATTTGCTTGGTATATACTCCTGTCCTTTGTGTTTGCTTCGGTCGTGCATAAACCTGAAAAAAATGCTTCGGCCGTGCATGTATTTTTACGGTCGTATGCATGCATGCATCTGCTGTTGTAGTTAGACCTGCTAGCTAAGTTTTTTTTTGCGGGTGACCTGATAGCTAAGCTGTTTGCATGCATTTTGTTTAGCCCTTAAATAACACTCGTGTCGGTGCTTTAAATTCTGCATGAATGATTAACCATCATCCCATTTTTATTAATAGTGGAAGTTTTACAAAAGTTTTTATAAGAAGTAATATCATCGGGAGTCACAAAACTTGCGCTCGATATTCAGTTTGGTGCTAAAACTTTGAAATACGGAATTGCAGTTACTTAACTTTACTCGAGCGTGCACATACGGTCACAAACACGTATGCAGGTGTATCCATGTGTATGACCCCACTTGTTAGTGAGTGATGGGCTTAGTACGACACATTTTTGCACGAAACACCCTTATATTTGTTCGACAAGTTTTTGTGCACTATTGCATAAAATTCTTATTTTGGGGATTTTTAATGAGTTATGAATTATGATGCAGGTTATAATACAATGGAAAGTTTAATTAGCATGCACATGCATGAGACCTGGGTGCAACTAATTTTGTGCATGCACGTTCCATCAAGAAAAGAGGAGGTTTTGCATGCACGTGACAAGCTTGTCCTTGACTTGGTATGTGTACACTATGTGTACGTATTCTGGTGTCTCAGCCGGCAAGCTCGCGTGCATATATACCCGAATACCCGCGACGCTCAAACCATGCATATACGTGTAAGTGTACAGCGGCCCACTTCTATACCTGCTGAGACACCCGAATACGTGAAAGAGGGGCACACGCCGCTGTTGCATCCCGCACTACCGCATGAAGACAAGCTGCCATGGAATGCATCGGCAGGCTCGCGATGGATGCACGTGCAACAGCTAGCGTGTCCCCCTCTTTCACTTCTGTATGGTATGTACAGTCATTTTTTTTCTTAACAGATTTTACGGGAGACAAGGCACGCACCGAAGAGAAGACCAGATCGCACCTAGCCGAAGGAGACGTGCCCGTGGCGGCGGCGTCCAGAGAACTCATGCGGCAAACACAACCAGGCGCGGTGGGCGGCGCTTATACCTGAGAAGACCAGGACGAGCTGTGCACCGAGGACAACGTGCCCATGGCAGCGGCGTGTGCCAATGTCACAATAATATTTCTTTTTCTATATGTTATGACCTATTTTGCAGAGGGTCCGAGCAGTAGCAGGAGGTGTGGCGCTCATTGGGGACACTCCCGACACCTTCTTCATCAAGTCGGAGCAATGGAGGATGGAGGCGTGGATCTCGCAAAGACGACGCCTATCGTTAACATCATCAACCCTGCGACGCAGACGATCATGGCGTGGAGCTCGCAAAGAGGACGCCCGCTGTCTACTTCGTCAAGCTGGAGCCCGGAGGCATGGAGCTCTCAGGGATGCCGCCGCGTGCCGCGGTGGATGGCGACACGGAGCTTGCTAGGACGATGCCGGTCTCTTTCTTCATCAAGTTGGTGCCATGAACGACGGAGGCGCGTAGCCTGCAAGAAGGACGCTGCCAACCACAACATCGTCTAGATGGTGCCCTGGATGCATGGAGGTCATAAGGATGCTGCTGTCGTGCCGCGGTGGATGCCGGAGTGGAGCTCGCCAAGACGACGCCCATCGCCAAAATCATCAATCCAGTATCGTGGAGGATCGTGACGGGGAGCTCGCAAGGAGGACGCCGGCCATCTACTTCGTCATGCTAGAGCTGGAGGACGGAGGCTTGGCACCAGTTGGGGATGCCGCTGACATCTACTTCGTCAAGCTGGAGCCCGGAGGCGTGGAGCTCGCAGGGATGCCGCCGCGTGCCGTGGGGGATGGCGAGACGGAGCTCGCTAAGACGACGCCATTTGTATTCTTCATCAAGCCGGCGCCATGGAGGACGAATGTGTGAAGCTCCCGAGGATGCCGCCACCGTGCCACGGTGGATGGCGGCATGGAACTCGCCAAGACGACGCCCGTCAGCAATATCATCAACCCGGTGCCGCGGAGGATCGTGGCCTGGAGCTTACAAGTAGGACGCCACCAACGTCCACATCATCAAGCTGGTGACGCGGAGGACGGAGGCGTGGAGCTCGTGGGACGACACGATCGATGTCTACCTCTTCAAGATGGAGCCCACGACCTGGAGCCACGAAGACGACGCACACCCTGGTGATGGCCGCATCATGAAGCCTGCAACACGGGGAAGAAGATGGCGCTACACGGTGTTATCCGTGATCCGGAAGAGAAGACGGTACCGCATGATGCTACTCGCAACCTAGAGCCCATGATGACGAGGCCCGATGGTGGGAAGGTGATGCGACTTCGCTAAGATCTTACCACGGTGCAGTGAGGCCGTGCTCTTGTCTTGGCGGATCGACGTAAACTCGGCATCTAGCCGAGACGAGGCACCACCACATGGCATTGTCCATGTCCCGGAGCCCGTGAACATGAGGCACGATGGCTGGAAGGCGATGCAACTTCACCAACCTCTTATTGTGGCCCCATGAGGTGGGGTCTTTGTCTTCACAGACTGCCATAACCTCGGCGTCTAGTCGAGACGAGGCGCCAACCACACCGGCATTGCTGATATGAGCGAGCGTTGGTTTTACACCGACGCCGGTCTTCATAGGAAGTCCGAGTAGAGCAGGACCCATGCAACTTCAACATCGACTACATCAATGCTGTCAAGACCGACGAGGCGAGACGGCGAGGGCGAACGTGGCCAGCACAAAGCCATGTTTTGAGCGGCACGTGTACCGACGAGGACACGGGCTTTGCCGCCACCCACACCATACACTCACACCATCATCATCATACATGGAGAACGCGAAGCGAAGACGACGAAGATGACCACACGGCTTAATCGGAGGTATCTCGCGGAGCAACCCGCGGGAGTAATTAACCGGGAGCTTTTCGAGGCCCCGGGAACCAGGAGACCGCACATCGCCATAGTCAGGCAGGCCGCGCTAGTAGGCCACGGAGCGCAACCATTCTTTATGGGATCTTGTAATTTTGTTCATCCAAAGAGATAAATAAAATACTTGTTTCCCGTATCACTTTTCTTTGTGTACTACGGTACACTGGCACGCCCGCATTTTTACTTTTTCCCCGGCGCATGAGAGAAATCTACACTCCTTCTCTTCCCTTCTTCCGGAGTGCTTATAAGATTATTCTCGTGTCAAACAATATTTTTATATTTATAGAAAAGCCTGACAATACTGACATACTTTTGCGCAAAAAACCCTCATAATTTTTTTGTTGCGGGAAAAAAGACCGCAATACTACTCGTAGATGCTAAAATTAACAAAGAAAAATGGAGAGTGTCTGGTTTCCATCCTGCGACCCGCACATAGGTTTAGCCAGTACAACATCCTCGTTCAATTGTACAATATGGATAACAACGTTTTATGTACTGAAAGAAGACGTCATTACTTTTTCGCATCATGAGCAGTGGGCTCCGAAAATATGAACCCCACATGTTTCGAACTCATGAACTAAGACTAACACAAATGCCGCGCTAGCCACTACAACCTCAAGTTGAAAGCGTCCACAATTGATAACTATTCTTAATGTAGAAGAATAAAGCGCTCGTGCAGATAAAATGGGATATGATCAGTGTAGTCCATTTTGCACCTGTTTGGTTTTTTAAGAAATTTGTAGATAGTATGTAAATTGTAATTATAGTAATAAATATTACATTAAAATATCTGTGTGTTATAAATATTGCACATACAAACAAAATAATCAACCTTTAAATTTATTCTTGTATTATTTAAAAAACATTCATATGTTAAATAATATTTATGATTATAACAAATCTTTGCAACATTTTAGAAATACAAATATTTTAAAAATTACAATTCAAAAAATATTTCATTATAAAAATATCTCGATAATTACTCGCACAATTATGCAGTTCAATGTTTGTACAATTAAAAATATTCATAATTTAGATTTAAAATTTCGAATATTCCTAAATATTTAGTAAATATTTGTATTCATTATTTTGTGAAATTTAAATAGACGCATGAATGTATATTGTTTTGGATACATTAAATTTTTTTCATAAACATTTGTTGTTGGTACTAAATAACTATTTTAATACACAGATTTATGTTTTCATTAATGATGGTCTTTATGTATAAATTTTTTAGAACATAATTTTCTTAATTACATTTTACAAATAACTTTAAAAAAGTAAATAACAAAAAATAGCGCGTGCAAAATGCGCCGCAGTATGTCCAGCTCATTTAAGCTCTACATGCGTCCGCATACAGTACATATAAGTTTGTTCCCCTAAATAAACCATGTAGGTTTGTTATCCATACTTGATGAGTGAATATGTTCGGTGGATTGGCAAGTCTGGCTCGCGATGTGGCTATGGGATGCAGGTTCGACCCCTAGCGCCCCTTTTATTTTGTTAATTTCGCATCTGCTATCAGTAGAGTGGTCAGTTTTTTCTGCAAATCAAAAATTACAAGGGGGTTTTGTGCAAATGCATCGCATTGAACCCATCACTCACAGACAGATGGGGCCATACACATGGATACGTCTGCATATGCGTATGTGACCATATCTGCACGCTTGAGACAAGTTAAGTGACTGCAATTCCATATTTTCGAAGTTTTAGCACCAAACTGAATATTGAGCGCAAGTTCTATGACTCACAATGATATTACCTCATTTTATAAGGAGTGAATTAATTGTAATGAATTAGCTCATTGGTATTCCCCTTTAAGACCGTAAAAAAGTTATTACCCTTTAACTAGAAAGAAAATGAATAACTAAAAACTAAAACAATAATGACAAAATCTGCAGACAATTTACACACAAATTGTAGTTTTTATAATATGCAAGAATAAACATATAATAGTGAAACTTTTGCAAAAAAATAATTTCTAAGAAGGGATGAATTAATGACATTATTATTACCCTTAAAGAAGAAAAAAATGAAATAAAGCTACAAAATAATGAGTAATTTGCACAAACTTTAAACAAAAATTATACTTTGTAATAATAAGTAATAATAAACACTGAATATGGAGGCATCTAGTACAGACATCCAAATATTGTGTTAAAAGAAGAAAGAAAACGAAATATACACTAAAACAACATAAATTGAAGTTTCCAAGGAAGAAGTAGTTAGTGGCATTATTGTTACCCTATAAGAAGAAAGAAAACTAATAAATAAATAAATAAGAAAGTTCTATTACAAAGAATGAATTAGTGGCATTGGCATTACACTTCAATTGAAAATATTGTGTTAAAACAAGAAAGAACAAAAATGATTTTTTGAAAATTTTGCAAGTATTTCCAAAAAATGTATCTTTTTAGAATATGCAATAATAAGCATATAATAGAGGAATTTTCATAGAAAAGGATGTTTCCTAAACGTAATGAATTAGAGACTTTGAAAGTACCCTTAGAAAGAAATGAAATTAAATAAAAACAAAAGGTAGTGACAAAATTGGCAAATAATTTACAGAAATTTGTGCTTTACTTTAATATGCAAGAATAAACATATAATATTGGAATATTTGCAAAAAAGGATATCTTCTAAAGAAAGAAATAACAAGTGGCACTGGTATTTGATCCATGGCGTCTCTAGTGTCGTGGTTCTAAGTCTGACAGTAGAATAGGGGTAGGATAATGGAGCATGATCTATCGAGATGCATATGGGTGACACGGTGGTTTTAACGAGTTCGGGCCTCTCACGGTGGAGATAACAACCCTACGTCTCGTGCTCCGGAGAGGCTTTGTTTTATCTGAGTATATATCCGAAGATTACAATGTGTGTGTGTGGAAGAGAGGAACGGATCCCCATGCCTGAGCTAAGTCCCGAGACTAATGGTGAAAAGAGAGAGAGGTGGAAGAAAAGAACCCCCCTAGTCTAGTGGTGGGGGTGGCTTATATAGAGTGCGCCACCCCCTCACCTCCTATGTTACAAAGTGGGGTATGAATGCCATAATGCCAGCCCACTATTAAGCCCTCACTATTAGAAAGATGCCGACTGCTTTGCTGCCTGCTGGTCTTCGTATATCCGAGTGAGTCGTACGGTCGAGTGGTGAACTGTCATCCGAGTGGATGGTATGTTGCTTGGTCGAGTGGATAGTATGTTGCTTGTCCGAGTGGATAGTGTGTCTGTATGAAATTGACTTGGACCCACATGTTGTGTGGACCCCATGCTTCATGATATTTCGACCCTTCGTGGGCCTACCTGTTATGTATATCCCCAACATTAGCCCCCGAATCGATTGCGATTTTGCAGAACGAGTTGGTGTAAGACACAGTTTGGTCCGAGTGATTACAGAAATACTCGGTACATGTCATCGCGCTTTCAGACAACCAAGGTTTGAACAAAATCTCAATGGATTCCGGCACCACGCTTCCCGACTGATCGAGGTAAGTGTCTGTGAGGAGCAACTTGGTGACATTCGTTCATCTCTCGGGAGAGGTTTAACTCGTGATCTGAGTATGGGTGTGTCATTAAGTCAGTGCAACCAGATTGACACATGGACTGCTCTCTTAGAGAGATGCCATTCTTATCCCGGAGGAACGTCAATACGAGTCGGTTTTAGATCCACACTTGTGAGTTTCACACTTTGAGTCCTAGAAGAAGGCTCAAAACAGGTCCACGGAGGAGCGTTAAACTCGCCTTATAGAATATATATTTTGGAGTGATTTGGAGCTGGGCCTACATCGAGTAACTGATTACTCGGAATTTCTTCACGCCTGGAACGTGTCTTTTTTGTTGTTTGGCCGTCACTCGGGTTGGGCGGACCGTTCTGGGTGGATACCATTCCAGTGGGGGCATGCTGAGTGCACCCACTGGGTATAGTCACCGAGACTGCCGTCAGTCGGCGGGAGTCTTAGAGCCTGTCTTTTTGTTGTTGTTTGGCCGTCGCTCGGACCGGGCTGACCGTTCCGAGTGGATACCAACAGTCGGCGGGAGTCTTAGAGCCTGTCTTTTTTGTTGTTGTTCATCACTCGGATTGGTCAGGCTGTACCGAGTGGAGATTACTCCAGTGGGGGCATGCTGAGTGCACCCACTGGGTGTAGTCCCCGAGACCGCCGTCGACTGCGGGCAGTCGGCGGGGGTATGAGAGAACTAAAACTCTTCTTAGCTGGTACTGATCGAACTTGTTCTTCTCTGACTCGGAGGTCGAGTAATACTGGAGATGGGTTTGCATCGAGCAAAATGTTTCTTTCTGAGTTCTCTTCCAGTGGGGGCACGCTGAGTGCACCCATTGGGTGTAGTCCCCGAGCCTCTGTCGGACTAGATGAGTTTGGCAGAGGGTTTAAGTCTCTCGGTAAACCTCCATGCAGTTGGCACGGCAAATATCTTTGTCTGGAATTGAATCAATCGGATGGATGCGTAACGAGGTGGTTGTACGAACGATGTTCGACGAGTAAGGTCGCCTGTACGATTCAGCGATGGCGCTTCATTTTTACCCTTTTGCATGAAAGGGGTATTTATCCAAGTGGACGTGCTTCACTTATAGATCTTCGGCGAACCGAGCATGTATGGTCAGGAGAATATTCCTGATGTGATCAACAGGTTGACCAAATGGGCGTAACCCCTGAGGGTGACATGGCCAACTGCCGTGCGTAGCCCCCGAGTGATGCTCGAAGGAGGTAAGCTTGCTACAGAGTGTGATATGAGGTTTGACCATATGAGTAACTTAGCCATTCCCGTGCTGGGGGTGTAGAGGTAAAGACATGTCCAACTGATGGTGACGCGCGAGGCGGCAGAGGGGCGATGATGTGTACAACCGAGTGACGATGCACGGGGCGGTCGAGTGGTGAAGACGCGCGCAACCGAGTGGTGACGCGCAGAGCGGTCGAGTGGTGAAGACGTGCCCAACCGAGTGGCGATGCATGGGGCGGCCGAATGGTGATGACGTGTGAAGTGGTCGAATGTAGGACTACATATCTAGCCAAGTGAAGATGCACGGGGCAGCCGAGTGGTGAAGACGTGCACAACCGAGTGGCGGCGCGCGAAGCGGCTAAGGCGAAGTCGTGTGTCACCGGACGGTGAAAATGGTCCTCGGAGGACTTAGTCGAATGCTTTCGAAGCTTATGTAGTGACGAGTTTGGTGTAGTGTGGTTGCGACGCAACAAGACCGGCGTGACAACTGAGTCTGAGTAGGAAAGAAGATGGCGTGCAGAGCATCTGGGTGATTATAAAACTTGTCCAAGTGGCGGATCGAATGCACTTGTTGAAGTGAAGGATCTGACTGGTGATGAAGTACTCGACCACTCAGGCGAGTGTCATTCCAAATGAGGTGCAGCCCCCGAGCATACTACAGGCTTTGACAACGGACATGCCGGAATATGAGAAATATAGTCTTGAATGGATGATTTGCAATTCATCGAGTCGGATTTGGGTAAAGATGAGGAGAAGCTTCCGAGTGATGCTCGAAAGAGGCAAACTCGCAAAAGAGTGAAGTGTGAAGTTTAATTATGAAAGGGACTTATCTGTCTCATGCCCGACGAGGTCTATATCATTGATACGATGAAGAGAATTCCATAGAGGGGTTGGCCGGACGTGTTTGAAGTCAACAGAGCGACAAGGTCAGTGTTGTGGTGCGCTAGGACCAGTATGGTGACTGAGTCCGAGCAGCGATGAAGTTGGCGCGTAGGGCCGTCGAGTGATCGCGTAACTTGTGTAAAAAATGGCACAAGTCAACACAATAATTTCTTGAGGAAATTTGATGTGTGCTGAAATGATTTGTGTGAATAACACCCATAGACACCCGCTAGGAGTGCAAGGGGCTTGCTGGTTGACCAGCAAAAGTCTAAAAGAGTGAAGGATTCGTTCGCACTTGTCGAAGCGAGAGATCCTACTGAACTCGTTGGAATACTGGCTAAAATAAAACGGAAGTGTAGTGTTTTGACTGAGTTGCAGCCCCGGAGGACCGATGCAAACTCGAAATGAAGAACGACACATGGTGTTCGTAAATGATATATGCGAAAAAAAATGGAAGTTGGACTTGGGAGTCACATAACCAGTACTAAGCAAGTATGTGAAAATAAGCAGTCGAGCGTAGAGGTACACTCGGTGGTGTGGCCTCCGAGTGAACGTGATGTGTGAATTATGGAATACTCGGGAAGACGAAAATAACAGAATGTAAAATGACTTAGCTGTCTGAAGGCGCGCGGGCCGGTCGAGTGGTGATGAGGTGACCAACCGAGTGGCGACGCGCGGGGCGGCCGAGTGGTGATGAGGTGACCAACCGATTGGCGACGCACGGGGCAGCCGAGTGCTGATGAGGTGACCAACCGATGGCGACGCGTGGGGCGGCCGAGTGGTTATGAGGTGACCAACTGATGGCGACGCGCGGGGCGGCCGAGTGGTTATGAGGTGACCATCCTGTGGCGACGCGCGGGGCGGCCGAGTGGTTATGAGGTGACCAACCTGGTGGCGACGCACGGGGCGGCCGAGTGGTTATGAGGTGACCAACCTGGTGGCGACGCACGGGGCGGCCGAGTGGTTATGAGGTGACCAACCTAGTGGCGACGCACGGGGCGGCCGAGTGGTTATGAGGTGACTGATGGAGTCATGTACCTAGGGTAGGGTCACAGACCTGTCTTAAGTACCCTTCCCAAGGACACCCTCAGAAGAAACTGCCTTCCAGTCGACCAATAGAGAATTCACTCGACGGACTCGAAGGACTCGACCATGAAGACTCACTCGACCACCAGGAGATCAAGAGCCACTCTGCATCCAAACGGTCTGTTATTAAGTAGTCTTTATGGCATTTAGGACACTTTATGTAAGGCGTTACCAGTAACGCCCAACCTTAATGTACTTTAAACCCTGCATAACTGAGGGCCGGAGGGGTCTGGCAGAGACTATATAAGCCACCCCCCTCCTCAGTGTAAAGGGTTCGCACTCTTGTAATCCATACACACATAATCCAGTCGACCGCCTCCGGGCTCCGAGACGTAGGGCTATTACTTCCTCCGAGAAGGGCCTGAACTCGTACATCAAGTGTCTTCACAACTGCTCCATAGCTAGGATCTTGCCTCTCCATACCTACCCCCCATTCTACTGTCAGACTTAGAACCACGACAGTTGGCGCCCACCGTGGGGCAGGTGTCTTAGAGATTTTTGGAGAAGTTGCAATTCTTCCGATTACTTTCATCATGGTCGCTAGTGGAGTTTTGGTCGAGGGCCGCGAGATCCGTCTCGGCGCTCTCACCTTCATCGCCGACGACTCCGCTTGGCTCCAGGAGGCTCCACTCGACATCGACGCGCTCCCCGTCCGCGGTGCGACGCATTTTCGCGCATGTGTCCGCGGCGTTCTGCTGCGGCAACCGTCGACTCCGTATTGGTCGACTCCCCTGTTGTCATCCCTCCCTGTTTCCCGCCAGCGCAAGCGATCTGGTCGGTCGAGACTCTAGCGGTGGGTGAGGCACGCGGTGGCTCGCCAGACGGCTGCCACCCAATTCGCGGCAATCGAGCCCGACGAATCCCTCTACGGCCTGTTCGATCTGTCGACTGGCTCCGTAGAGACTGCATCCGAGTGCGATAGCAGTGATCCAGCGGCGGAGGTCTTGATGGTCAATGGACCTCGTAGCCCTCCCGGCTTCCCCCGTGGCGACGGGGCGGATGGTGGAGGTGACCCCGCTCAAGTCCATGAGGAGTATCAACCCGAGCCACTTAACTCCCTGCAAAGGGAAGAACTTCACCGTAGGAACATGGATGCCCTGCATACTCCTATCGCAGGAGAAACCCCCGAGGCTCGTGCCTTGGAAGTGGCGCGTTTGGCCAACTTGGCTGAACGCGCTCATCTGGAGAATCTCCAGCGAGCACTCGACGAGCCCGCGCGGCAACGAGTACCCGACTCCAGTCGACGTCAACTCTTCCCGCCGACTCAGGTATATCGAACCCCGATTCAGAATTTAGCAGCTGCAACCCGTATAGCAGAGTCAATTCAGCCCTCTCAGTCGGAGGCTGGCAGAGGCTTGATGCAGATTAGAGATTTGCTCCGGGCAGCAGGAGATCAGAATTCGGCCGTGTCACAGTCACGCAACAGGATTCACAGTCAATCCGTCGCTGCGAATACGGTTCAGTCGGCTCATAGCCCTAGATCGCCTCCGCGGCGTGAAGGACGCGAGAATCGACGAGACCAATACGGTGACCGATATGATCGTGATGATAGGCGTCGAGTGCCCACTCCTCCTCCGAGAGGCGGGTCTTACGCTCCTCGGCAGCAAGATGACAGGCGTCAACTCAGTGCGGGGCGAAGAGCTCCGGTCGACCCCCGGGAACCAGGCTTCGACGCACGATCCATCATCGTGCAAGGCTTGGTCGATCGGAACAGGGCTCATAGAGGTGACCACGACAGAGATGCGCCCACTAGTAGCCGAGTGCATGTTTCAGGTCCGGAATGTTTCAGCAGGGCTATCAGAGCCGCAGTGATTCCCCCCAACTTCAGGTTGGCAACTGGAGTGAGCAAGTTCACCGGTGAGTCTAAGCCCGAAACCTGGCTTGAGGACTATCGAGTGGCGGTACAGACTGGCGGCGGGAATGATGAGGTGGCCATGAAGCATTTGCCACTCATGTTGGAAGGTTCGGCCAGGGCGTGGCTGAATCAGTTAACTCCAAGCAGTATTTACACTTGGGAAGATCTTTCCCGAGTGTTCGTCAGAACATTTGAAGGAACCGGCAAGCGACCAGCTGGGCTGACAGAGCTGCAAGTCTGCGTGCAGAAGACGAATGAAACCTTACGAGAGTACATTCAGAGGTGGATTACTTTGCATCATACCGTGGAGAACGTGTCTAATCATCAGGCAGTCTGTGCTTTCAAGGATGGTGTCAAGAACAGAGAGTTAAGTTTGAAGTTTGGGCGGACCGGAGATATGACCCTAAGTCGAATGATGGAAATTGCCACCAAGTACGCCAATGGTGAAGAGGAGGACCGACTCCGAAGCGGCAAGTACAAGCCGAGTCAGTCGGAGAAAGGAAACTCCAGCCGGAAACAGAAGTGGAAGGCCGAACCAACGGCTCCTGGGGAGGCTCTGGCCGTGACTCAGGGCAAGTTCAAGGGAAAACCCAAAGGATCCTGGAACCCCAAGAAGGTGAAGTATAAAGAAGGAAATGACGTGATGGATCTACCGTGTCACATCCACACGAAGAAAGACGAAGAGGGTAATTTCATTTACCCGAAGCATACCACTCGCCAGTGCCGGCTCCTGATCCAGCAGTTCCAAGGAAAACAACCCAAGGACAAGGAAAAGGAGTCGGACAAAGCCGAAGACAAGGAGGACAGTGAGACGGGATATCCTCATGTTAACTCCACTTTGATGATTTTTGCTGATGTAGAAAGCAAGAGCCGTCTGAAGGTTATCAACCGTGAGGTGAACATGGTCGCCCCGGCGACACCCAGTTATCTGAGATGGTCCCAAAATCCCATTACATTCGACCAGTCAGATCACCCGACTCATATAGCCACCCCTGGGAGGCAAGCTTTGGTGGTCGACCCGATCGTCGAAGGCACTCGACTGACTAAGGTGCTAAGGGATGGTGGTAGCGGACTGAACTTATTGTATGCGGACACGCTGAAAGGAATGGGCATTCCGATGTCCCGACTGAGCAGCAGCAACATGAGTTTTCATGGAGTTATACCTGGAAAGAAAGCCGAATCACTCGGCCAAATAGCTCTGGACGTGGTGTTCGGTGACTCGAAACATTTCCGGAAAGAGAGGCTGACATTTGAGGTCGTGGATTTTCAGAGCGCTTACCACGCTATTTTGGGGAGACCAGCTTACGCACGGTTCACGGCTCGACCATGTTACGTGTACCTCAAATTGAAGATGCCCGGCCCCAAAGGCGTGATCACTGTCACTGGTGATCGGAAAAAGGCAGAAGAGTGTTTCTAGAAAGGCTCAAAGATTGCCGATTCCCAGATGGCAACGGTCGAGCTAGAAGGATATAAGCAAAATGCTGATCCGGGTGAATTGTTGCGAGCTAAGAAGCCTGCCATAGAGTCAGCTTTTCAGTCGTCCGGTGAGACGAAGCCCGTTCACATTCACCCGACCGACCCCGAGGCAGCTCCGACCCATATCTCCACAACACTCGACCCTAAATAGGAAGAAGCGCTCATCCAGTTCCTCCATGAGAACTGGGACATCTTTGCATGGAAGCATGCTGACATGCCGGGTGTTCCCAGGGGACTGGCTGAGCATCGCCTTAGAGTCGACTCAGCAGCAAAACCAGTCAAAAAACATCTTCGGCGGTCCGCCGTCCAGAAGAGAAAAGCCATTGGCGAAGAGGTGGCTCGACTATTAGCGGCAAGATTTATCCGAGAGATATACCAATCCGAGTGGCTCGCCAATGTTGTCATGGTTCCCAAGAAGGACAACTCACTCCGCATGTGCATTGATTTCAAGCACATTAATCGGGCCTGCCCGAAAGATCATTTTCCTCTCCCTCGCATCGATCAAATTGTCGACTCGACCGCGGGGTGTGAGAGATTGTCTTTTCTAGACGCCTATTCCGGATACCATCAGATCCGTCTGTATGGACCGGATGAGATCAAAACAGCTTTCATCACTCCATTCGGGTGCTTCTGCTATATCACTATGCCATTCGGCCTCAAGAATACCGGAGCCACATTTATGAGAATGATTCAGAAGTGTTTGCTCACTCAAATCAGTCGGAACGTGGAAGCGTACACGGATGATATTGTGGTCAAGTCACGAAAGGGTTCCAACCTATTGACTGACCTAGCTGAAACATTTGCCAATCTCAGGAGGTATGATATCAAGCTCAATCCGTCAAAGTGCACATTCGGAGTTCCAGGTGGCAAGTTACTCGGTTTTCTCGTTTCCGAACGAGGAATCGACGCTAACCCAGAAAAAGTTGGCACTATACTCCGAATGAAACGCCCTGTGCGAGTGCACGACATCCAGAAACTTACTGGATGCTTGGCCGCGTTAAGTCGATTCATCTCTCGCCTCGGTGAAAAGGCATTGCCTCTTTACTGACTGATGAAGAAGGCAGACAAGTTCGAGTGGACTCTAGAAGCTGATGCAGCGTTTGCCGAGCTAAAAGCTGTGCTCTCCACCCAGCCGGTGCTTGCTGCTCCAATCAGCAAAGAGCCTCTGTTGCTTTATATCGCAGCCACAGGACAAGTCGTCAGTACAGTACTTACGGTCGAGCGGGAAGAAGAAGGGAAAGCCTTCAAAGTTCAGCGCCCAGTATATTATCTTTCTGAAGTTTTGACTCCATCAAAGCAAAGATATCCTCATTGTCAGAAGCTTGTGTATGGAATCTACATGACCACAAAGAAGGTTGCTCATTATTTCTCTGATCATTCCATTACAGTCGTCAGCGACGCTCCACTTTCAGAGATTCTGCACAACAGAGATGCAACTGGTCGAGTGGCGAAATGGGCGATTGAACTCCTTCCCCTTGATATCAAGTTTGAGGCAAAAAAAGCCATTAAGTCCCAAGCAATAGCAGATTTCCTTGCCGAGTGGATCGAACAGCAGCAGCCGACTCAAGTTCACTCGGAACACTGGACCATGTTTTTTGATAGCTCTAAGATGTTAAATGGTTCCGGTGCTGGGGTAGTCTTGGTTTCCCCCAGAGGAGATAAGCTCAGATATGTGCTCCAGATTCACTTTGATTCCTCCAACAATGAGGCAGAATACGAGGCCGTTCTGTATGGGTTGCGCATGGCCATTTCACTCGGCGTCCGTCGCCTTATGGTCTATGGCGACTCAGATTTGGTGGTCAACCAAGTGATGAAGGAGTGGGACGTGAGAAGCCCAGCCATGACTGGATACTGTAATGCAGTGAGAAAGCTTGAGAAGAAGTTTGAGGGATTAGAGCTCCATCATATACCCCGACTGAAAAATCAAGCGGCTGATGATTTGGCAATGATAGGTTCCAAGAGAGAAGCCATCCCCAGTGGTGTGTTCTTGGAGCATATTCACACTCCATCAGTCAAAGAAGATCCTTTTACTGAAGAAGCTCCGCAGCCCAAGAGTGCCACAGATCCGACTGAGGTTGAAGTTCCAGCAGTGGTCGACTTGGTCATGGAGGCTTTAGTGATCACTCCCGATTGGACAATACCGTACATCGCGTATATCCTGAGAAAAGAGCTCCCAGAGGATGAAGAAGAGGCTCGACAGATCGTCCGCCGGTCCAAAGCCTTTACTGTGATCAAAGGGCAGCTATTCAAGGAGAGCGCGACTGGAGTTGGTCAGAAGTGCATAACGCCAGAAGAAGGTCGGATAATCCTTGATTATATCCACTCGGGGACCTGTGGCCATCATGCGTCCTCTCGGACCATCATGGCCAAAGCATACCGAGCCGGATTTTACTGGCCAAGGGCGAATGAAATGGCAAAGGAGATAGTGGACAAGTGCGAGGGATGCCAGTTTTAGTCCAACATGTCACACAAGCCTGCGTCAGCTCTGAAGACCATACCACTCGTCTAGCCGTTCGCTGTATGGGGATTGGATATGGTCGGTCCCTTGAGGACAGGTCGAAGCGGTTTCACACATGTACTGGTAGTAGTCGACAAGTTCACCAAGTGGATTGAGGCTAAACCCATCAAGAACCTTGGCGCCAGTACTGCGGTCAGCTTCATCAGAGAACTGACATTCAGATATGGAGTCCCACACAGCATCATCACTGACAATGGGTCGAACTTCGATTCAGAGGAATTCAGAGCGTTCTGCACATCTCAAGGCACACGAGTCGACTACGCTTCGGTCGCCCATCCTCAGTCGAATGGACAAGCAGAGCGAGCCAATGGCTTGATCCTCAAAGGGTTGAAACCCCGACTGATGTGTGACCTCAAACATGCGGCTGGAGCATGGGTCGACGAACTTCCCTCGGTGCTTTGGGGTCTAAGGACCACACCTAACCGGTCGACTGGAAGAACTCCATTCTTCTTGGTCTATGGAGCTGAAGCGGTCTTGCCGAGTGATCTGCTCCACAATGCTCCTCGAGGCGAGCTCTACAACGAAACTGAAGCGGAACAAGCACGGCAAGATGCAGTCGACCTTTTAGAAGAAGAAAGGGAGATGGCTCTGATCCGATCGACCATCTACCAACAGGACTTGCGTCGCTTCCACGCCAGAAACGTGAAGAGTCGAGCCTTCCAGGAAGGAGATTTGGTTCTCCGAGTGGATCAACAGAAACCACACAAGCTTGCTCCTTCTTGGGAAAGACCCTTCATCGTTACCAAGGTTCTCCACAACGGAGCATACCATCTCTACAACGTCAAGCACAACATCGACGAGCCACGAGCTTGGAACACGGAGTTACTCCGTCACTTTTACACTTAAGTATTCACTCAGGTGAGTTGTAATAAAAGTACTTCTGTAGTTCATATTTTGAAAGATAGTAGTGTCATAATTTCCCCGATGATTTTTTGTCACTTTTCCTTATTCAGTAAAATTCCCCCAGCGGGTGGCTTAGCTGCGAATCCGTTTCGCCTAAGTTTGTAAAACAAATCCTTACCGAGTGGCGAGCCGGTCTCCCACTCGGGGGCTTAGCTGCGAATCCGTTTCGCCTAAGTTTTAATAAAATCCTACCGAGTGGTGAGCCAGCCTCCCACTCGGTGGCTTAGCTGCGAATCCGTTTCGTCTAAGTTTTAATAAAATCCTACAAAGTGGTGAGCCAGTCTCTCACTCGGGGGCTTAGATGTGAATCCGTTTCGCCTAAGTTTTAATAAAATCCTACCGAGTGGTGAGCCAGTCTCTCACTCGGAGGCTTAGCTGCAGTCCAAGTACTCGCCTAAGTTTTAATAAAATCCTACCGGGTGGTGAGCCAGTCTCTCACTCGGAGGCTTAGCTGCGGTCCAAGTACTCGCCTAAGTTTTAATAAAATCCTACCGAGTGGTGAGCCATTCTCTCACTCGGAGGCTTAGCTGCAGTCCAAGTACTCGCCTAAGTTTTAATAAAATCCTACCGAGTGGTGAACCAGTCTCCCACTCGGAGGCTTAGCTGCAGTCTAAGTACTCGCCTAAGGACAGATACAACATGCGTTCGCAAGGAGGACGAGGTGCAGGTCGACTGCTACCCTCTCCTCCGAGCTACGCCACAAGTACAATGTGCGCTCGCAAGGAGGACGAGGGGCAGGTCGACTGCTACCCTCTCCTCCGAGCTATGCCACAAGTACAATGTGCGCTCGCAAGGAGGACGAGGTGCAGGTCGACTGCTACCCTCTCCTCCGAGCTACGCCACAAGTTTAATGTGCGCTCGCAAGAAGGACGAGGTGCAGGCCGACTGCTACTCTCTCCTCCGAGCTACGCCACAAGTACAATGTGCGCTCGCAAGAAGGACGAGATGCAGGTTGACTGCTACTCTCTCCTCCGAGCTACGCCACAAGTACAATGTGCCTTCTATAAGAAGAACACCTTAAAATCCTACCAAGTGGAGAACAAACCTCCCACTCGGGGGCTTAGCTGCAGCCCCGTGCTCGCCTAAGTTCTTGAAAATCCTACAGAGTGGAGAGCAAACCTCCCACTCGGAGGCTTAGCTGCAGCCCCGTGCTCGCCTAAGTTTTGAAAATCCTACCGAGTGGAGAGCAAACCTCCCACTCGGAGGCTTAGTTGCAGCCCCGTGCTCGCCTAAGTTGAAAATCCTACCGAGTGGAGAGCAAACCTCCCACTCGGAGGCTTCGCTGCAGCCCCGTGCTCGCCTAAGTTTTGAAAATCCTACCGAGTGGAGAGCAAACCTCCCACTCGGAGGCTTAGCTGCAGCCCCGTGCTCGCCTAAGTTTTTGAAAATCCTACCGAGTGGAGAGCAAACCTCCCACTCGGGGGCTTAGCTGCAGCCCAGTGCCTGCCTAACTGAATTGGGGTACAAGTCGATTGCAATAAGCACCTCGGTTTAACCTGCAAAAGATACCTCAAACCAAATGCAAGAATATTTAAAACGCTGAATCCAAATTCGGATAACACCTAAGGGAACCGAAAGTGCTCAGGCGCTAAGCCTGTTAAGGTTTATCGGTTACAAAATCACTCGGCATACCGAGGCAAATTTAATGTGTCGAGCTCAAGAAGTTTTTTACCCCTCCTGTGGAGGGCTGGAAGGTGCGACAAACTCGTCGAGGTCAATTCCATCAGCAATCCAAGTGGCAGCGGCGATGAAAGTCTCCATGAAGGACCGAAAATCATGCTTCTTGGTGTTAGCCACCCGAAGAGCCGCCAGCTTGTCCTCTCGTGCATCCTTGCAATGGACTCGGGCCAGAGATAAAGCAACATCTGCACCACACCTGGCAGCAGACTTCTTCCACTCCTGCACTCGACTTGGGACTGTGTTCAGTCGAATCATCAGGGACTCGAGGTCATTCTGGAGCGTCTCCCCGGGCCAGAGCGTAGCGTCGATGCGGGAAGTGGCAACCTTCAACCTTGCTAGATAATCAACGACGGCAGCGACACGGGATTCGAGTCGGAACACGTTCATGGCGACTTCATCATTCACCGGAGAGTTGATGGGGTCCAGGTTTGGTTCCAGTCGACCAGTCTCCTCCTCAAAATTCTGGCAAAATTCTGCAAACACAACAACCGAGTCAAGACAGCAGTCGAATGGAAAGGTCACAACTCAAGTACCTATTTGGTGCAAAGGATTACCTTCGAGCATGAGGAATAGCTTCTTGGCGAGTCCGCCCAGATAAGCCTCCAGATCGTTCTTCTTCCCCACCAGCTCACTGGCCTTGTCATTCAGAGCAATCTTGTCATTTTTCAGTCGACTGGCCTCTTGGTTGGCAGCATCAAGAGCAGCTTTCAGACTGGTATTCTCTCCTTCAAGCCTGGTGACCGAAGCCAACTTCTCGTCTGCGAGCTTGATCTTCTCCAAAGCTGTTTTCTGCATTTCTGCCAACTCAAGGTCTTTCTTCTTCTGGGCATCCTTCACTTTGCCTGCAAAGTTACAACAAGGTCAGAATTCGAAGCAAATGAGGAGCAAAAGCAGTCCAAAGACTCACCAAACATACCTTTGGTCTCCTCCTTCGCCTTCGCCAAATTCTCCTGGACCAGCTTCAGATCAAGCTTGAGCTGGATATGTTTGTTCTCCAACTCGGTGTAACGAGCCGCAAGGTCGCAGGATTTCTACGAAGAACCAATCGGCAAAATATCAGAGATAATTCACTTCCGAGTGACTAAGGAAAAATCATATGTTTCTAAGACTACAGCCGAATACAAACATTCGACCGTAGTCTCGGGGACTACACCCAGTGGGTGCACTCAGCGTGCCCCCACTAGTTCTATCAAGTTAGAGTCGACCAGTCGACCACCCAAAAAAAAGAAAAGAAAAAAAAGAAAAGAGGGACGTGTTCTTCAGACTGTAGTCAACTGCCCGCAGTCGACCACAATCTCGGGGACTACACCCAGTGGGTGCACTCAGCGTGCCCCCATCGGTCAAGAAATCCATTCGGCATAACCGAATGAAGGAAAAATTCAAAATATAAAGACTATGGTCGACTGCCAGCAGTCCACCATAGCCTTGGGGACTACACCCAGTGGGTGCACTCAGCGTGCCCCCACCGGTCAAGAAATCCATTCGGCATAACCGAATGAAGGAAAAATTCAAAATATAAAGACTATGGTCGACTGCCAGCAGTCCACCATAGCCTTGGAGACTACACCCACTGGGTGCACTCAGCGTGCCCCCACTAAATCAGAATTCCAATCGACACACCCACTGGGTGTAGGACAATCACTAAGAATTTCAGAAAGAAGAACCTTCAGACATCATATCCTAACAGAACAGGCGGTGACCGACTGACCTCTACGTTACTCTGAAGAGCGGAACTAGCATTGTAGGCTGCCTGGCTAGCTTCTCGGATGGCCTTCACCTGTTCCATCATAACTCCCACCTGGCGTATTGCCTCTTTCACAGCGCTGGCTTGGTCTTCCGGGACGTAGTGGGTCGAGAAAAGCAAAGGCTGTGCAACACTCGACGACGCGGGGTGAGCACTCGTCAACGGCACCGCAAAAGATACGGTAGGTTGAGTGATGTTCTCCCCTCCACGACCAGTGTCTCGGGTGCTGGCACGTCCCGAGTCGCCTTGCCAGCAGACGCTTTCCTGCTCTTCCTTTGCTTCAGTGGTTCCTCATCATCGTCGTCGTCGGGAAGGGTGATAACGACATCAGCTGGAGCTACAGAAAAGAATCAGAATCAGGAACCAAGAGCCAATCGACTGAAGACAGAATTATGAAAATCGTACCAGGTTTTGAAGTGGCAGCATCTTCCATCTCATGATCGTCAGCTCTGGCTGAGGTATCTGAAGTTGCAGCGCTGTAGTTCCAGAAGTCAGTCGGATGACTCATAAGTCGACCAAGAATAAGTTTATGGGGAACAGAAAAACTCAAGTAGTATCATTACCCTGAGATAGTGGGGATCACCATCTTCATCTTCGGCAAAACCTTGGCCGGCTTCGATGGCGCTACCCTGGATTGCTTCGGGGCCTTCTCAGTCGGCACCGGAGAAGTGGTTCGAGGGCGCTTGGTCGACTGAGCGACGGTTGCGACCCCCTTGCCACGCTCGGTTGCAGGGTCATGGACGAGCTTTGAGCGTCTTTCCGAGCGAGGAGGTGCAGCTTCCTCCTCCTCCTCCTCTTCTTCCTCCTCATCAGAATCATCACCGTCATCGTCATCAGCAACATCCGAATCCCACTCCTCTTGGCTTTCGCCTCCACTTCCTTCCTCCTCCTCAGTCGGCGTCTGAGCTCCATTCGGCATCGAGTATAATTCAGTGGTGGCCTGACAGTCAACAAAACAAAGATCAATCAACTAATTTGTAGCAAAAGCAGAATGAGAACAACAAGACTACAAGTGAAGATAAAGTGGATGTACCGTGTCTGGAGTATATGTATGGTCGAGTGGCGGAATCCTTCTGGCCCCTCGAGGGTTGTCCTTATTCCCTGTGACTGCGGCCATCCACCTCTCCAGTGTGGCATCGTCGACTGCCTCTGGATGAACCCGAGTTTCGTCCTTAGTTCCACAGTACAGCCACATTGGGTGGCCCCAATACTGAAGTGGCTGGATGCGCCGCCTAAGGAAGACCTCCAGAAGGTCCATGCATGTCACTCCTTCCCAAACTATCTGAACTACACGTTCCATCAACATTTTCACTTGGGCTTTCTGCTCAGGGAGCACTTTCAGAGATGAGGGCTTGTTCACTCGGTCCATGGAAAACGGAGGGAGACCACTCGACTGCCCTGACATCGACTCATCTTGGCAGTAGAACCAAGTTGACTGCCAACCTCTGATCGACTCAGGGAGAGTCATGGCCGGAAAAGTGCTCTTGCTCCTCATCTGAATCCCAAGCCCCCCGCACATCTGAATAACCTTAGTCCTATCGTCATCTGGATTCGCCTTTTTCACTATCTATGAGCGACAAGTGAATATGTGCTTGAAGTGACCCCAGTGTGGTCGACAACCCAGGAAATTCTCACACATAGACACAAAGGCAGCAAGGTAGGCAATGTAATTTGGGTTGAAGTGGTGGAGTTGCGCCCCAAAGAAATTCAAGAAACCACGGAAGAAAACACTCGGAGGCAGAGAAAATCCACGGTTAACGTGAGTAGCTAGAAGGACGCACTCACCCTCCTGCGGCTGCGGTTGCCACTTGTCCCCCGGGAGCCTCGCTGCACCGTGAGGGATCAGACCCTCGTTGGCCATCTCGGTGACATCCCTCTCGGTGATGGTCGAGCGGATCCAATCTCCTTGAACCCAGCCGCGCGGCAGGCGGGACCTTGACGAGGATCCGCCCCGACTGGTGGCCCTCCCTTTCGCCTTCCCCGTCGCCGTCGCCTTCTTCGCGCGCTCGAGAGCCGCCGTCTTCTCCTTCACCATTGTTGCCGACGAAGCGCACAAGGAGTGGTTGGGCGGAGACGAGAGCGGGCGCTGTAGGCGGAGGTGGAGAGGACAGAAGGAGGAATGGGGGCGTACTATTCAGAAACCCTCGCCCGGTGCATTTTATAAGGACACTTCCGAGTGAATGACAAGTGGACCCGAGCAATCCTATCACATCCCGAAACAGTTGCGCACGCGTGATACGTGGCGAAAAAGGTGGCGCAGAAATCGAGGCGTCTATGTTCTATCCCATCCGAGCGCCACGGTCCGCCCCGCTTCGCGCGCTTCCCAAAATTCGGATCCCACGAAATCCGCTAACAGCAGATCAATCTGTCAGACGATGGATTTCCTGCGATCCGTCGCTCGGAAGTTTATCAAGTACAAAAGTTCACTCGACTTAAGAAAGGAATGGATCAAGGCGACTGAAATAAGAGTTGCTGTCATCAACAAAACATTATCGGTCCAAGATGAGACATGTTCAGAGCACAAAAACGAGTCGGAAACATTAACAACCCCTTCCTCACTCAAACCTCGATCCATTCGGGGGCTAATGATGGAGTCATGTACCTAGGGTAGGGTCACAGACCTGTCTTAAGTACTCTTCCCAAGGACACCCTCAGAAGAAACTGCCTTCCAGTCGACCAATAGAGAATTCACTCGACGGACTCGAAGGACTCGACCATGAAGACTCACTCGACCACCAGGAGATCAAGAGCCACTCTGCATCCAAACGGTCTGTTATTAAGTAGTCTTTATGGCATTTAGGACACTTTATATAAGGCGTTACCAGTAACGCCCAACCTTAATGTACTTTAAACCCTGCATAACTAAGGGCCGGAGGGGTCTGGCAGAGACTATATAAGCCACCCCCTCCTCAGTGTAAAGGGTTCGCACTCTTGTAATCCATACACACATAATCCAGTCGACCGCCTCCGGGCTCCGAGACGTGGGGCTATTACTTCCTCCGAGAAGGGCCTGAACTCGTACATCCAGTGTCTTCACAACTGCTCCATAGCTAGGATCTTGCCTCTCCATACCTACCCCCATTCTACTGTCAGACTTAGAACCACGACAGTGACCAACCTGGTGGCGACGCACGGGGCAGCCGAGTGGTTATGAGGTGACCAACCTAGTGGCGACGCACGGGGCGGCCAAGTGGTTATGAGGTGACCAACCTGGTGGCGATGCACGGGGCGGCCGAATGGTTATGAGGTGACCAACCTGGTGGCGACGCACGGGGCGGCCGAGTGGTTATGAGGTGACCAACCTGGTGGCGACGCACGGGGCGGCCGAGTGGTTATGAGGTGACCAACCTGGTGGCAACGCACGGGGCGGCCGAGTGGTTATGAGGTGACCAACCTGGTGGCGACGCACGGGGCGGCCGAGTGGTTATGAGGTGACCAACTTGGTGGCGACGCACGGGGCGGCCGAGTGGTTATGAGGTGACCAACCTGGTGGCGACGCGGGGGGCGGACGAGTGGTTATGAGGTGACCAACCTGGTGGCGACGCGGGGGGCGGCCGAGTGGTTATGAGGTTACCAACCTGGTGTCGACGCACGGGGCGGCCGAGTGGTTATTAGGTGACCAACCTGGTGGCGACGCACGGGGCGGTCGAGTGGTTATGAGGTGACCAACCTGGTGGCGACGCACGGGGCGGCCGAGTGGTTATGAGGTGACCAACCTGGTGGGGACGCACGGGGCGGCCGAGTGGTTATGAGGTGACCAACCTGGTGGCGACGCACGGGGCGGCCGAGTGGTTATGAGGTGACCAACTTGGTGGCGACGCACGGGGCGGCCGAGTGGTTATGAGGTGACCAACCTGGTGGCGACGCACGGGGCGGCCGAGTGGTTATGAGGTGACCAACCTGTTGGCGACGCACGGGGCAGCCGAGTGGTGATGAGGTGACCAACCGAATGGCGACGCATGAGGCGGCCGAGTGGTTATGAGGTGACCAACCTGGTGGTGACGCACGGGGCGGCCGAGTGGTTATGAGGTGACCAACCTGTATCGTGTTTTTAAACTTAGGCGAGTACTGGACTACATCTAAGCCCCCGAGTGGGAGGATTGCTCTCCACTCGGTAGGATTTTTTAAAACTTAGGCGAGTACTAGACTGCAGCTAAGCCCCCGAGTGGGAGGGTTGCTCTCCACTCGGTAGGATTTTTTGAAACTTAGGCGAGTACTAGACTGCAGCTAAGTCCCCGAGTGGGAGGGTTCCTCTCCACTCGGTAGGATTTTTTGAAACTTAGGCGAGTACTGGACTGCAACTAAGCCTCCGAGTGGGAGGGTTGCTCTCCACTCGGTAGGATTTTTTGAAACTTAGGCGAGTACTAGACTGCAGCTAAGCCCCCGAGTGGGAGGGTTGCTCTCCACTCGGTAGGATTTTTTGAAACTTAGGCGAGTACTGGACTGCAGCTAAGCCCCCGAGTGGGAGGGTTGCTCTCCACTCGGTAGGATTTTTTTGAAACTTAGGCGAGACGGATTCGCAACTAAGTCACCCACTGGGGGATTTAGAGCATATAAAAAAGATGAGGGAGATGCTTGCCGCGGAGTGACAACGCGGGGGCGTCCGAGTGAAGTAGATGCGTCCCGCGAAATGATGAGGCGCGGGGCGTCCGAGTGAAGTAGACGCGTCCCACGGAGTGGCGACGCGCAGGGATTCCGAGTGAAGTAGACCCGTCCCGCGGAGTAGCGATGCGCGGGGTGGGCGAGTGAAGTAGACCCGTCCCGCGGAGTGGCGAGGCGCGGGCGTCCGAGTGAAGTAGACCCGTAACGCGGAGTGGCGATGCGCGGGGTGGCCGAGTGAAGTAGACCCATCCCGCGGAGTGGTGACGTGCGGGGTGGACGAGTGAAGTAGACCCGTCCCGCAGAGTGGCGACGCGCGAGGCGTCCGAGTGAAGTAGACCCGTCCCGCGGAGTAGCGATGCGCGGGGTGGCCGAGTGAAGTAGACCCGTCCCGCGGAGTAGCGATGCGCGGGGTGGCCGAGTGAAGTAGACCCGTCCCACGGAGTAGCGATGCGCGGGGTGGCCGAGTGAAGTAGACCCGTCCCGCGGAATGGTGACGCGCGGGGCGTTCGAGTGAAGTAGACCCGTCCCGCGGAGTGGCGACGCGCGAGGCGTCCGAGTGAAGTAGACCCGTCCCGCGGAGTGGCGACGCGCGAGGCGTCCGAGTGAAGTAGACCCGTCCCGCGGAGTGATGACGCGCGGGGCGTCCGAGTGAAGTAGACCCGTCCAGCGGAGTGGCAACGCGCGAGGTGTCCGAGTGAAGTAGACCCGTCCAGCGGAGTGGCGACGTGCGAGGCGTCCGAGTGAAGTAGACCCGTCCCGCGGAGTGGGGACGCGCGGGGCGTCCGAGTGAAGTAGACCCGTCCCGCGGAGTGGCGACGCACGAGGCGTCCAAGTGAAGTAGACCCGTCCCGCGGAGTGGTGACGCGCGGGGCGTCCGAGTGAAGTAGACCCGTCCCACGGAGTGGCGACACGCGAGGCGTCCGAGTGAAGTAGACCCGTCCCGCGGAGTAGCGGTGCGCGGGGTGGCCGAGTGAAGTAGACCCGTCCCGCGGAGTGGCGACGCGCGAGGCGTCCGAGTGAAGTAGACCCATCCCGCGGAGTAGCAGTGCGCGGGGTGGCCGAGTGAAGTAGACCCGTCCCGCGGAGTGGCGACGCGCGAGGCGGATCACATGACTGACCAAGTGCCTGCATGTTAGTCGTATAGATGCAAACTTCATACGAGTTAACATGTCATCGTGTTACTCGCCCGCGTGAGATATATGTTCATCCGAGTGAATTGATGTGCTGTCCGGTCGAGTGAATTGTTGTGCTGTCCGGACGAGCGACCTGCAAGTTAATATAGCAAGTATAGCTACGAATATCTATTGATGATCAAAAACGCCCCTGAGTTGAGGCCTTTTGGAAACACCGCCAGAGGTGCCGATCCGGACGGACGCGCCCGAGGCCTGGGGGTCGGGGAGCAGCCGAGCACCCACGTCACCGGAGTGATTCCGGTGACTGCTGAACGCTTGCGGACGCCGCAACCAGCAGACGGTTGGGCTGAGCTCGACGGAGAAGTGGAAGCGGAGGTGCGCTGGTGGCCGCCCCAGCTGGTCCGGTCGAGCGGGCGATTCGCCTCACCCTCGGAGTGCTCGGTGAAGAGGAGCCGCACACCGCCAGGCGGCGGCGAGTCTCCAGTGGTACCGGCCCTTGAAGAGTAGAAGTAAATCGCCTGATCAGACACGTTTGTGAATGGTCATGCACGCTCGCATTGTCGGGTGAAGATGTATCTTCTCCTCAGCTTTTGCGGTGCTTCAATTGTTTGTATGAACTGCATGAACACAAAAATAGATGAATGAAAAACCATATGCATCATGGCTCGATAGACGCCATGCCCCACGGTGGGCACCAACTGTCGTGGTTCTAAGTCTGACAGTAGAATAGGGGTAGGATAACGGAGCATGATCTATCGAGATGCATATGGGTGACACAGTGGTTTTAACGAGTTCGGGCCTCTCACGGTGGAGATAACAACCCTACATCTCGTGCTCCGGAGAGGCTTTGTTTTATCTGAGTATATATCCGGAGATTACAATGTGTGTGTGTGGAAGAGAGGAACGGATCCCCATGCCTGAGCTAAGTCCTGAGACTAATGGTGAAAAGAGAGAGAGGTGGAAGAAAAGAACCCCCCTAGTCTAATGGTGGGGGTGGCTTATATAGAGTGCGCCACCCCCTCACCTCCTATGTTACAAAGTGGGGTATGAATGCCATAATGCCAGCCCACTATTAAGCCCTCACTATTAGAAAGATGCCGACTGCTTTGCTGCCTGCTGGTCTTCGTATATCCGAGTGAGTCGTACGGTCGAGTGGTGAACTGTCATCCGAGTGGATGGTATGTTGCTTGGTCGAGTGGATAGTATGCTGCTTGTCCGAGTGGATAGTGTGTCTGTGATGAGGGCACGACCTCGGACGTGCCGCTGATTTGGCCCGATCTTTTACGATGCAATAACCTTCAAGATCCACCGATAAAAATTACTCCCAATTATACGAGCAGTACGTGTAACCTGAAGTAGGGGTAACGACGACCAACGGACAATCCCTCGACACACGAGCAACCTCCCGCCGAAGTAGACGTAACCAGCACGCAACCCGTCGGGAACGACAGACCTCGAGCCAAGTGCAACTTTCACGCAGAAAAATCACACAAAATAAATAACAACGACACCCGAAGAGGGTCGCTTAATATTTGATACACATGTTGTCTAACCTGTAAAAAAATAACCTTCTCCCTGAGACTCACGTATACTAGCATATATATAGGCAATGATACAAAACGCCTTCAAGGAAAGGTCGGCCAGAATCAGGCTCGCAGGCCCACCTATTCATGTACGTGATCTCCACGTTTCTTCTTTCTCCATACCAAAGTTGTTGTGTTTATCTGCTTCTTAATTTTTATTGCAACTGTTTTTCTCTCTCTTTCCATAACCAACGCCGCCGGTTCCTTCCTAGAAAACAAATCTTTATTGTATTGGTAATAATCTCCTGATATACTGAATGCACGTGGTTGCATCTCTTCTATAGTTCTCTTGAACGGTTGACCAAACCTGGTTTCATCGTTGCATGACATTAGTTTATTTGAACCTTGCACACATCTCTTCCAGCCCGTGTCTTTCTCTGGTCCATGACCGTAATAACGTAGATGTGTAGGTCGCCAGCCAGCAGCTTGGCTCCGTGTAGTCAAATTAGCAGTGTGACGAAACGCAGGTTGCCGAAAGGTCGCACAACCATGCATAGGTTCTCTTGGCGACGGCGTGCCATCATAACTAGGTCCACATAAAATACGAAGATTTCCATCTATTCCCTTGCTGAGTTGCATCAAATTATTTACCTCGACATTGTTTGTTTGCACTCCTTTGTTGATAATCATCGTACATGTTGTACTAGTATCAACAACTAAATTTACTCGTGCACTAGGCGTATTACATGCCGCATCATCCTCCTTCCCTTGAATCAAAACCGTCCTCGGTTTCTGTGAATTGTCTCTAATTGGTTTCTGTGAGTTGTCTCTAATGAGTTTCTTGCTTGTAGTAATCTCCGCTTTAAGCACGCTAGTGTGTGTCGCATAATCCTCCCCCTCTTGAAACGAGACCATCCTCGGTCTCGGCGTCTTGCGTGTTTTCTCCTTGCACACACTTAGCACCATGTTTGAGTGAATGGCTTTATCTTCCATCGGCTTCAACACACGCTGCTTTCCCTCATGAACAAAAGTATATGTATTTGTTCTCCCAGCATGCATTGCATTGTGGTCATACTGCCATGGTCGTCCTAGCAACAAACCACACACATCCATAGGAAGAACGTCGCACTCAACAACATCAATATATTGTCCAACTGAAAATGGCACATGCACCTTATGTGTAATTTTGAGTTGCCCACAATTATTCAACCACTCCAAATGATATGGTTTTTCATATCGCCAGGTGGATAGCCCAAGTGATTCCACTAATGTTCTGCTAATTCCATTAGTGCAACTACCGCTGTCGATAATCAACTTGCATGCAGTGCCCTTGATATCACATTGAGTCTGAAACAAACTCCTACGCTGACCTCTGTCAACGGTCATACTATCACTATTCTGTACCCACTTGAGTTGCATGTTCAGCCAACTCATTGGTACGATTACTTCCTCTTCATTCTCCTTGTGAGCAGAAATATTTTCAAGTACAACAGTACCTCCCCCAACCTTTTTCTTTGCTAGCAACATCTTCTCTTCATGTTTCTTTGCATCAATTGTAGCATGTGCATGGTCTCGCCCTTTACGATCCTCCAAATATTGTTCAGAAGAGTATGTTTCAAAACGAATCCACCGACCGTTATGAATAAACTGAAACTTCCTCCAAGAAAAGGTGCTCGATTTATCCGTCTGCATATCCCTCTTTTTTATCCATGGCTTACCCAAAATCAAAGAACACACATACATATGATATGGAAGAACATCACATAAAACCGAATCAGTAAATCCACAAAATCCAAGAGGCACCTCAACTTGATGTTTTATTAGCACAAATTTTCCCTGCCATGCGAGCTTATATGGATCTGGATGCTCTATCGTCACTAGCTTCAATGCATCAACCAAAGTTTGACTCACCAAATTTATTTGGGAAGAACAATCTATCATCATGGCGCAAGAAATTTTTCCTACCTTCACCCTAGTGTAGATCTGAAACCAAGAAAGGGCACGGGACGGATCCTTCTCAGTGTGTGACATCTCGCCATCAAAGTAGCGCTCCGTCCTCATTGCAGGAGTAGAATACGTACCAACAAATTATAGGAACAAATTGCACCGTAATAAACCCAGTAATCTGATACCAACTGATGAGGGCACGACCTCGGATGTGCCGCTGATTTGGCCCGATCTTTTACGATGCAATAACCTCCAAGATCCACCGATAAAAATTACTCCCAATTACACGAGCAGTACGTGTAACCTGAAGTAGGGGTAACGACGACCAACGGACAATCCCTCGACACACGAGCAACCTCCCGCCGAAGTAGACGTAACCAGCACGCAACCCGTCGGGAACGACAGACCTCGAGCCAAGTGCAACTTTCATGCAGAAAAATCACACAAAATAAATAACGACACCCGAAGAGGGTCGCTTAATATTCGATACACATGTTGTCTAACCTGTAAAAAAATAACCTCCTCCCTGAGACTCACGTATACTAGCATATATATAGGCAATGGTACAAAACGCCTTCAAGGAAAGGTCGGCCAGAATCAGGCTCGCAGGCCCACCTATTCATGTACGTGATCTCCACGTTTCTTCTTTCTCCATACCAAAGTTGTTGTGTTTATCTGCTTCTTAATTTTTATTGCAACTGTTTTTCTCTCTCTTTCCATAACCAACGCCACCGGTTCCTTCCTAGAAAACAAATCTTTATTGTATTGGTAACAATCTCCTGATATATTGAACGTACGTGGTTGCATCTCTTCTATAGTTCTCTTGAACGGTTGACCAAACCTGGTTTCATCGTTGCATGACATTAGTTTATTTGAACCTTGCACACATCTCTTCCAGCCGGTGTCTTTCTCTGGTCCATGACCGTAATAACGTAGATGTGTAGGTCGCCAGCCAGCAGCTTGGCTCCGTGTAGTCAAATTAGCAGTGTGACCAAACACAGGTTGCCGAAAGGTCGCACAACCATGCATAGGTTCTCTTGGCGAAGGCGTGCCATCATAACTAGGTCCACATAAAATACGAAGATTTCCATCTATTCCCTTGCTGAGTTGCATCAAATTATTTACCTCGACATTGTTTGTTTGCACTCCTTTGTTGATAATCATCGTACATGTTGTACTAGTATCAACAACTAAATTTACTCGTGCACTAGGCGTATTACATGCCGCATCAGTCTGTATGAAATTGACCTGGACCCACATGTTGTGTGGACCCCATGCTTCAGGATATTTCGACCCTTCGTGGGCCTACCTGTTATGTATATCCCCAACATCTAGTTCTCAAAATCAATATAATAAAGTTTTCTGAGAAGAAATTGATTAGCTGCATTGGTATTACCATTAAAGAAGACGAACAACAAAATAAAAATGAGCAAAATCAAAAATAAACGTTGCAATGAAAAAAAATCAAAAATTAAGAAAAATAATAAGTGGCATTTTCTTGAGGGAAAAATAGTGGCATTGATATTACCCATTCAGAAGGAAGAAAATAAAAATAAATCTAAAACAAACAATGACCAAAAATTGAACACAATTTACACAAAAAATGTGCTTATATATAATATGCAAAGATAAGCATACAAACAGTAATAAATGCAAGAAAAGAAAATTTTCTCGATCGAATTAATTACTGGCATTGGTATTACCTTTAAACAAGAAAGAAGTGAAATTAAAATTAAACCAAATCAAAATAATAAAGTTTTCTAAGAAAGAATGAATTAGTTGCTATTGTGTTACCCTTCAAGAAGAAAGAAAATGACATAATAAATAAATGAAATCAAAATAATGAGTAGCATTGGTATTACCCTTTCAGAAGAAAGGAAATGAAATAAAATTGTTTTACAAAAAATGAAGCTTGCTAAGAAGGAATGAATTAGTGGCACTTATATTGCAATTAAAAATAATTACAATGAAATAAAAATAAAAAAATCGAAATAATGAAGTTTCTAAGAAATAATTAATTAGTGGCTTTAGTATTATCTTTCAAGACAATTTTTTTACTAAACCAAAATCAATATAATAAAGTTTTGTAAGAAAGAATGAATTAGTGGTATTGGTATTACCCTTTCAGGAGAAAGAATATAAAAAGAATCTAAAACAAATATTGACAAAATTACACACAACAATTATAATTTTTTAAGATATGCAAGTATAAGCATATAATTGTGGATTTTTGTGACAACGATTCCTAAGAATGAATAAATTAGTGGCATTGATATAACCCTTAAATAAGAAAGAAAACAAAATACTAACTAATAGAAAATCAAAATAATGAGGTCTATAAGAAACAATGAATTAGTGGCATTGATCCCTTTAAGAAGAAAGATAATAAATTCGCTTTAGAAAACTTGCACACACATTTACACTAAAATTGTGCTTTTTATGCAAAACAACAATCCTATAATAGTGTCAATTTCCCACATATTGCATAGTAATTTTGTGCAAATATTTATACTCACCCAGCTTCCCAAAATACCCACAAAATAAAAGAAAAACAACCAATAAAGAAACACAAAAAACAAAAGCAAAACTTTTCCAAAAAATGTTCAAAATTTGATCAGGAGTTTAAATTTTTTCTATAGTTTTGAGGAAATTTCCCAAATTTTAATACACTTCACAAAAGATCACATTTTTCAGAAGTTGTTCACATTTAAAATAAAGGTCAGAATTGTTTTGCTTCATTAAAAATTGTTCGAAATGTTAAAAATGGTTCAGAATTTTAAAAATAATAGCATTGTTAAAAATATTCATATTTTCAAAAGTTTGTTGACTTTTAGAAAACAAGAAATGTTCAAAAAGACAAGACAATTTTTTGGATCGGACGTTGTTGTGAGTTCTTTACTTTTCATGCTACCAGATTGCCTCATACAATTGTAAGCTCCATTGGTAGCGACGGTATGTGTTCATTGAGATGGCTAGAGGTCAATACCAGGGTATCACATTTTTTTTTTACTTTTTCCATTGCGCTACAAACCGAATGCGCGCACACGCCAATGGACCGGCCCAATCGGGTCTTTTGTGTGTCGCGAGCCTAGGAGCTCCCACAGGAAAACCACCCATTACAAAAACAGATCAGAAAAAGAAGAACGAATCTCAAAGCAGATATCAACGGCCAAAAAATTGACTGACCCAAAATTAATTTTAAGGTGACTTACATTTAGCTAAAGTTTTTTCGAAAACATTGTTTTTCCCATGCCTCCATAAATGTCATTCCATCACCAAAATTTACACGAGGTTAAAGTACTCATCAATGTTTATTGCCAAAAAATCAGAATTTTTTTAAAATTTCAATCATTTTTTGGATTTTACTATTCACCGGGTACATGTGAGCTCGAGATCACAAGCGTGCTTTTGACTTCTTCACCCATTGACCCGCGACACCATAGAGTGCCATCCTTGACTTCCCGTGTATGCCACATCCATCACCTCCTTGATCTTTATGATAACTTCCTCAATTCTTTTACAACTTGTTCTTTCGGCAAGATGCTCGAGTAACCTAACTCTCCATCAAATTCCACAAGGCATGCAATATTTTAAAACGCAGGAAATCAATGATGCTCTATACGATACATTCACCATGACATCTTCCCCAATGACAGGGCGTCCGCATAGCATGGGCGGTAAGGGAATGCACGCTCAACGCCGCTTCGCCGACCGACTTCCTTGACGAGCCCCTTGCCCAGGTGTTGCATCCTCGAGTTGCTAAGATGGTACCCCATGACTCTGCCGTTCATGTGGAGGAGTGCGTCCTTGTGCGCATGCATTCCAATTATCCTGCAGTACCACCAGTAGTCCAGTGGCTCGAGTCGGTCGGCGGCACCTTCGTCCAGGTCGATGAAGTTATCCTCGTCCAAGTCCCACAAGTACCCATACCCACTTTTGGCTTGCTCTTCTTCATCTTCCTCTTCCTCTTTGCTTTGGCCAGTGAGGGGTTCAAAGAGGCTAACTTTTGCTTCACTGCTTTCGACCACCTCCCAAAGCGCCATTGGTCTTATAAGTTGTGATGAGTGCTTTATTTGGTGAACCAAAGGACTAAGGTTGGCCTCGTGTGTCAGCGTCCACCCTAACTGCCCATCAGCAGGTTTTGTCAGTGTCCACACCTGAAGTTGGAACATGTCGAGTCCCACGTAGTGGATCCCTTTCTCATAGCTCGGCAAGATCGACCTAGTAGGAAGGATGCCTCCATGTTCTTCCTCGTCACATGGTATTCCCGGCAGCTCGACCATATCATAGGTCGTTTGTGAGTTTCTTAGAATTATAAGAATATTGTTGCCGCAATGCACATAGAGAGACCCTCGCCAATACACAGCTGACTTCCATATTTGGTAATAGTTTTCATATACTGGCAACATGTCGTAGAGGTGTTGAGAAGTGCAACAACTTCCGGGTACAAACTCTCCTTAGGTCGTAGTTGTGTCATTGTGTGCGGGAACCGGAACACCTCGTGGTGAAGTGACACGACCGGGTCAAAGACGAGGAAGATACCCCTGAGATACCGCGTCGGTAGCTGGGCAGGCAAGCGGGCGCACCGCACTGTCGCCGGGTTGCACACACAGTAGAGGTTGCGGCTGGCCCGATGGAGGAGCAGGAGGCCGTTGCAGTGGTCCAGCATGGAGGCCCAGTCGTGCTTGAAGTGAGGACGGCGGAACAAAGGCTCGACATTGGTGGCGGTATGCGGTGGCTTTCCCGTGCGGGCGAAGAAAGAGGACTTGTCGGTGATCATGTGTGTTCCTCCGGTGAAGACGTCAGGAACGGCCACGCAATTGCTGGTGAAGATACCGGGGAAGGCGCGTTGTGGAAAGATGCGGTGGAAGCGGGCAACGATAACGGTGCGCCACGCGCGACAGATGCACCGGGACTCGGCCAGTGCGCGGTTTGGCAAACCGTGCAGCAGTTCGAGGAGGATGTCGCAGGGCAGGCCAGCGAGGAAGTCGTTGCCGTTGCCGGGGGTCGCGTCGTCCATCGGTGATGACGGATGATCAGATGCAACCGAAGATCAAGCAGTAGAAAATATACTAGTCGGTGGATGGTCACACACAGTTGGATTCATCCTCGCACATTCGTTGGATCTGGTCAACACATCGGACGGGGATTTCTTCTCTCATCACAGCCACAACAAAAAAACAACGACCGTGTCGCTGACTCGCCATGGGGAAGCAACGCCGCCTGGCAGATAGCAGCAGTCGTGCCCCCTCATCGGCAGCGCGGCGACGCTTCACCAATGGGCACCCGGGAAGCTCGCCGCCGCCGGCGTGGCCGTGCTCCATCACAGCACCCCGACGGCTGCCGCGTGCTTCACTGCAGCCCCTCGCCGCGCGGTGGTGCTCCATTGCAGCACCGACTGCCATGGCATCTCCCATCACCGTATCCGTTAGCCATCGGCACGCATGCTTCACTGCAACACCCCACCGCACGGTGGTGCTCCACGCTGGCTGTCGTCATCTCCCATTGCAGCACCCGATGCCGCGGGCGAAGCTTCAATGCAGCGTCACCGCAGGCGCGGTGGTGCTCCATCACATCACTCCGACGGCCACCACATGCTTCAATACAGCGCCCTACCACGCGGGTGTCGCTCCATCGCAGCACCGGCTGCCTCCTCCCCCCGTCCTCCGCGTCGCAGCACGCACTTTCACCGGTGGCTTCATTTCCGCTCTTTGCAGCGGCCGGTGGCTGGCCTCGGACAAATCCAGCATCCACTTGCAGTAGTTGGGACGGCGTGGTGATGGTGGGCTTGGAGCAGGTTTGCAGGTGGCCTGTGCAATCGTGGAGAAGGAAAGGGGATGAGGATAGAGACGTGCTGGGCCACAGGGCACGTGGCAGCGGAGGGAGGAGGTTGATGTGTGAGGAAATCATCCGGTTGATTTAGATACTTTTCCTTAATTCATTGTGTGATTTGCAAACATTGAGCTGACATTTTTTTTCATCGGGTAATCAATCGTGTGCTCTGTCTTCTACAAAAATATGATATGCTTAGGCATACTCTCGAAAAAAATCAGATGCATACAATGCATGTCATGAGAGTATTTTTCAAAAAGGAGAGTTATATATGCTTCCTAGTTTTAAAGAGCCCACATTCAATTGAGATTAGATTACTTGATTTTGACCGGGCCAATAATTTCTCAAATCTCTCTCATTCAATTCTCTTATACTATACACTATGATTTCTAATTTTTAGGGACTCACGATTAATTGAGATCTTCATTTTAGAAATAAGTCAGCCTAATTTTGACCGGGTCAACAACTTCTGAAGGGCTCTTTCATTTAATCCTTTTAATTCCCTATGTTCCCATTTTAAAGATTTTTCTTCGATTGAGATATTCAATTTTGAATTTGTTTTACAATTTTGACGGGGCCAACAATTTTTTAAAATCAGAAGCAACCGGCCTATGAAAACATACCAATCGCGCACTCTCCCACCACCTAGAAAAACAAGGGTCACCATGTGATACTATAACACCAATATAGTACATGCAGCCACCGATGCAGAAATTTCCCGAAATAAACATACACTGGCTAGCAGATAACATAGAACCACATCGAAAGACCCATCAAATCACCGCATGATGAATAAATTTAAAACACATTCCATCATCTCCCCCATCTTCAAACTAAATATTCCATCGGTTTCAAAATATAAGGGGTATTATTTTTTGGAGGTCAAATATAAACTTTGACCAAGTTCTGAGAAAAAAATAACGACATCCACAATAATAAACCCAAAAATATGGAAATTCATTTCATGATGAATCTAATCATATCAATGCGATATTATGGATTTTAATATATTTCCTTACGAATTTGATCAAATTTAAAAGGTTTGACTTTTTAGAAAAGTAATACACCTTATATTTTGAAACTTCTTTTAAGAAACCCAACAACACCAGCGGCGCAGGAAACTGCACCCAACCTTCTAGTAAATGATTAAACGACCTACATGCAACTGATTTGTACATGAACATGCGACCTCGTGGTATTCGTACGCTGCAATAATCACTCCACACCCTTTTCTGACGTGCTCATTCACATATTCTTCCTTCTTTTCTTCTTACATTTTTTTATTTTTTTTATTTCTTTTTTGTTTCTTCTTTGCAACAAATTTCTTTCTTCTTATCTGATGAACTTTTTTTCAGAATTGCATAAACTTTTTTCAAAATCAATGAACTTTTTTTTCAAAATCAATGATCTTTTCCAAAAATGAATATACTTTTTTTCAAAGTCGATGAACTTTTATCGGAATGGATGATTTTTCTTTCAACATAAATGAACTATTTTTCAAAATCGATGAACTTTTTTCATATCAAGGATCTTTTTTTCAATTTTGTGAACATTTCTTAATACTTAAGGAGCATTTTTCAAAAATGATGAACTTGTTTTGAAAACAAGTAATTTCAAATTTACATTAATGTTTTATTACAAGAAAGGTTAACTAGCAGTGTTTTCTTGTGATACACAGTAGAACGAGGTTGGTGCAGTGACTGTTCGCGTTAGGCTGCAACTGTGCAGTGCTGAGGTTGAATCCCAACTCTCTCACTATTTCTTCACCTTTTCCTTTTTTAGCAGCCAGACCAACCGGCGCTTAGAGGGAAGCCTTGCGTCGGGGGAGCTCCAGATGGCCCGCCCAGCCGTGCGGCAGACTATAGCCACCTTTTTCTTTTCTTTTTTTATGTTTTCTTTTTTCTTTTTTGCTTTATTTTCTTAAATTTTTAACACATTAAAATATTCTAAATATGTGTATTAAAAAACACTCTACAAAAAACATTTGAAAGCATGTTGACTAAGCATTTGAAAAATGTTAAATGTGTATCGAGAAAATGTTTATCACGTATACAAAAAATATATTAAAAATTGATCATTTATTCAAAACAAATGTTAATTGAGCATTTGAAAACCACTTGAACAAGTATTTCAAAAATGGTAATCGAGCATTTGAAAAATGTTAAATGTGTATAGAAAAATGTCGATCATGTATTACAAAAATGAAGAAATGTTTTCATCATGTATATAGAAAATATTAATCAAGCATTTCAAAAATATTGAAAAAGTATTTGAAAAATGTAATCAAGCATTTGGAAATGTTAAATGTGTATAAAAAAATGTTAACCATGTATTAGAAAAGTTTAAATTTGTTTACCATGTATATAAAAATGTTAACTAAACATTTCTAAAATGTTGAACAATTATTTTAAAAATATTAATCAAGCATTTAGAAATGTTAAAAGTGTGGAGAAAAAAATGCTGAGTATTGATTAAAAAAATGGTGAATTTTTTTGATCATGTATATTGAAAATGTTAATCAAGCAAATGATTTTTTTTGAGAAAGTATTTGAAAATTGTTAATCAAGCATTTGGAAAACGTTAAATTTGTGTTGAAAAAATGTTTACCATGTATTAGAAATGTTATTTTTTTGATCATGTATATAAAAATATTCATCAAGCATTTTAGATAATGCTGACCAAGTATTTAAACTTTACACAAGCATTCAGAAAACGTATGTGTATATAAAAATATTGACCATGTATTAAAAAATGTTAAACTTATATTTAAAAATGTTAATCAAGAATTTTTAAAAAATATGTATACAAAAATTGAATATGTGTTCAAGAAATATTATTCTATTATTGGAAAAACCTGATGAAAAATAAGAAAGTAAGAAAACTGAAGAAAAACAAAGAAACGGAAAAACATAGTGAAAACCGAGAAAGGTACGAAGAAACGTGAAGAAAAACAATGAAAAAACAAAGGAAAGAAGAAAAACTATAAAAACAGAGAAAACCGGTGAAAACAAAAGAAAAAATAAAAACACACAAAAAAAACAGAGTGAAAATCCGAAAAACCAGCTCTTTTCACCTCAAGTAAGATGCGCCAAACATACTTAGTACCCTGCGAACCAATGTACGATTCCTGGTTCCTCCATTTTCTAAGTCGCTGCGTCCAGGGAGTGCAGCTAGCGCTCACACGCCCTCCTTTATGGGCCGGCCCAACGAGGAGTGAACCCTTACCTAGTTCCCCTGGTTGCTCGGTCAAGTTTGACCAGTCATAGTTGACCAGTGAGACCATCGAATTTAGGGGGAAAACAAAAGAGATAATTAAAAATAAAAAAAAACTCCAGGAATTTGAAAATCTTCATTGATTTTGAAAAAAGTTCATAAACTGTATAAATGCTTATTGATTTTCATCGAATTTAAAAAAAGTTCATCAATTTTGAAAATAATTCATTGATTTTGAGAAAAATCGCATCAAAATAAAAAAGTTCATCAATTATAAAAAAGGTTCATAGGCTTTGAAAAATGTTAATCGATTTTAAAAATAGTTCATGGAATTAATTTCATCAAAATTAGAAAAGGTTCAAAAATTTAATTAACGTTCATCGAATTTGATTTTGTATACAAACAACAACAAAGCCTTTAGTTCCAAACAAGTTGGGGTAGGCTAGAGGTGAAACCCATAATTTCTCGCAACCAACTCATGGCTCTGGCACATGGATAGCAAGCTTCCACGCACCCCTGTCCATAGCTAGCTCTTTGGCGATATTCCAATCCTTTAGGTCTCTCTTAACGGACTCCTCCCATGTCAAATTCGGTCGACCCCGCCCTCTCTTGACATTCTCCGCACGCTTTAGCCGTCTGCTATGCACTGGAGCTTCTGGAGGCATGCGCTGAATATGCCCAAACCATCTCAGACAATGTTGGACAAACTTCTCCTCAATTGGTACTACCACAACTCTATCTCGTATATCATCATTCCGGACTCGATCCTTCCTCGTGTGGCCACACATCCATCTCAACATACGCATCTCCGCCACACCTAACTGTTGAACATGTCGCCTTTTAGTCGGCCAACACTCCACGCCATACAACATTGCGGGTCGAACCGCCGTCCTGTAGAACTTGCCTTTTAGCTTTTGCGGCACTCTCTTGCCACAGAGAATGCCAGAAGCTTGGCGCCACTTCATCCATCCGGCTTTAATTCGATGGTTCACATCTTCATCAATACCCCCATCCTCCTACAACATTGACCCCAAATACCGAAAGGTGTCCTTCCGAGGTACCACCTGGCCATCAAGGCTAACCTCCTCCTCCTCACACCTACTAGTACTGAAACCGCACATCATGTACTCGGTTTTAGTTCTACTAAGCCTAAACTCTTTCGATTTCAAGGTTTGTCTCCATAACTCTAACTTCCTATTTACACCCGTCCGACTATCGTCAACTAGCACTACATCAAATTTGATTTTGTATCAATTTTAAAAAAGGAAAAAAGGAAAAAAAAGAAAATAAAAAGGAGAAATGAAAAATTAAAAAAGGAAAGAAATAGAAAAGCGAAAAAGCTAGTTTGGGATATGTGTCAAGAAGCAAAAAAGATGTTAGGATTCACGAAGTGGGTGGTAGTCTAGTTGATTACTACAACTTATATCGAACTAGCAGGTTGAGGGTTTGATTCTCATTGGCGCAACTTGCTTTGTTTTCAGGTTTGAACAAGAAAAAGAAAGCAAACTAGGCCGGCCCAGCGCGTTGCCGGGGTGTGCGCCGGTTTGTAAATAACCCTTTAACGGGATCATTGAGCGCCAAATAGGGTTTGGCGACCGTCTCGTGTGTGTTTCGTGCTTTCTTTTGTTTTTTGGGTGCGTGTGTTTGTTTGGTTGGGCTCCAACGCAAGTAGCGCATGCGGCCCGTTTGCCCATCGCTACGTCCCCTACATTTACCAAAAAGATATTATCGTCTAACTAGCAGAGCCAAATCTTGCTAAGCACGTTTTAGGACTTCCTTTAGGATGCCATATGTGGTTTCTTCATCCTCTAGACCTAAACTTGTATGCCACTGTATTTGGACTATGATCAATAAATAAAGTATGTTTAGACTTAAAAAAACTGGCAGAGCCAAATAAACCACCCTCGTGGGAGTAGATGTATTAGTGTAGCGACCCGACCTCAGACGGTCAAGTCTCTGTGCTCAGTGTCATCCTTGGATCAGTAATGCTGACACCACACAGTACTCGGAGGATTTATAACAGAGTAGCAATCACACACTTATTACATCGAATGTCTCGAAAGAGAACTTAATGAAATAAATATGGCTTAAGGCCATCTAAAACGATAACAACGGAAGGCTTGGAAGATAAGCGAGTCCATCAACTCCAACGGCATCACTGAGTATAGAACCACGACCTAAAAGCACCTTACTCGTCGTCTGAAAAGTCTACAACATGAAACGTTGCAGCCCGAAAACGGGTCAGCACATGGAATATGCTGGCAATGTAACACATAGAGGATAACAATGGAGATAGGCTATACTACATGCATATTTGGCTGGTGGTAAAGCTCTATGGTTATAGTTTTTGCATAAAGCCAATTTTTCCCTACTGCAAAGGAATAAATTCATTTAACTATCATGGTGGTTGTTAAACATTGAGAATGGTTGACAGCATCCTCAATCCCAATTAAAAAGTACTCATTAAAACCCAACAATATTAATTAAAGTAACATGATGAGATTCACATGATAATCAAGTACTAGATACTCAAGATGTCCATAACCGGGGACACGGCTAACCATGATTAGTTTATACACTCTGCAGAGGTTTGCGCACTTTTCCCCACATGACTCGATCGCCTCCGCTTGGTTTCCCGCACTACATGGTGTTTGAGAAACGGATGACCGAGACATAGTCTTTCAGAAGCACTAGCACCTTACATGAGGGGTAGACCGTACCAACCTACATCCCCCACATCTGCTAGTCCACCCTGTAAGAGTTCGCACAACTTAGTCAACTATGCTAGAGCTCATAATAGCATGTGGCTGCACACGTAAGTTTCTAGTTTGAATAATCTCATGATCCCTTTGAGCCTGGGTGGCGGTCCGAAGAAATACATGCAAGTCCTGCTAGAAAACAGGTGCCTCAATCCACCCAGATGTGTGTCTAAGTTGCCACCTTAAATAAACCATTAATTAACAATCTCACATCTGTCATGGATATTCACTCACCCAATCCACGTCTACTAGCATAACATGGCATAATAAGCAAACGTAGAAGTAACTCCCAAAGGTTTGATAATAAAACAGGTAATAGGTACTACCTCATCTACTTCCCATCCCACAATTTAATTAGATTCTAATCATGCAATGTTTGAGGATAGATCTAATGCATAAAAACTGGATAGTAGAAAGGTATGATCAAGTGTTACTTGCCTTGCTGATGATCCGCGAGACCTAAAGACTCGAAGTAACAGGCGGCGCACTCCGGGTATTCTATCGCAGACAAACAAACAAGCATACAATAAGTACTCATCTAATGCACAGGTAAAACTCGAATAAAAGATCCAACCAGAATGTTCAACTTAAGAACTCCGGTTTGCAAAAAGAACCAAATCAAACAAAGCAACGAAAGTCAAACGGCGAAAGAAAAAACAGCTTCGTTTTACTAATCTGGATCTAAGTCAAATTTTACAGAGGGAAAAACTTGTTTAAGTAGATTATTCGGAAAGAGGGTTTCGAGACGAAACTCGAGGCGCTTGAATCGCCTGATTCCGATAAACGAGCGAAAAGTTATACTAAAACGAAAATCGGATCAGAAATCGCGATCAGAAAATAACCGCGGAAAATCCGAGAAAAAGAAAAATGATGAACGGATTAACGAACGAACGTTCGTTAATTTAACGAATCTGACGAAGGCGTTCGTTAAAACGAACTAACGGATGAACGTCCGCTAATTAACCTAAACCGGAGCGATTTCCATAGTTGTAAAACCCCAAGGTGTGCTTTCATGTCGGTCATCAACACTCACAGTTTTGGTCGATTCTGGTCCGTTTCATGGACTATTCCTCACTGTTTTGGGGTCCCAGAGTGATTTTCATGATTAACAAACCCCGTTGCGCATTTACGTGGAGGTCATCAACATTCACAGTTTTGGCTGATTCTGACCCGTTTCGTGGACTATTACTCACCGTTTTGGGGGTCCCAAAGCGATTTCCATGGTTGCCGAACCCCAAGGTGCGCTTACATGTCGGTCATCAACAATCACAGTTTTGGCCGATTCTGGCCAGTTTCTTGGACTATTACTCAGTTTTGGGGTCCCGAAGTGATTTTTATGATTGACGAACCCCGTTGTGCGTTTATGTGTCGGTCATCAACACTCACAATTTTTGTCAATTCTGTTCGATTTCGTGCACTACTACTCAGCTTTTTGGGGTCTTAGAGCTATTTCCATGATTAAGAATCCCTGGGGTGCGTTTACGTGTCCGACGTCAACACTCTGACCCGTTTCGGGGACTATTACTCACCGTTTTGGGGTCCCAAAGCGATTTCCATAGTTGTTGAACCCCAAGGAGCGTTTATGTGTCGGTCATCAATACTCATAATTTTGGCCGGTTCTGGCCCGTTTTATGGACTATTACTCACTCTTTTGGGGTCCCGGATTGATTTCCACTTTTAACGAACCCCCGGCGCCAAAATGCAACAAAAATATGATATGCATGATGATCTATGTATAACATTCCAAATTGAAAATTTGGGATGTTACAAACCTACCCCCCTTAAGATGAATCTCGCCCTCGAGATTCGGGTTAGCTAGCAAATAGGTGAGGGTGGTCCTTGAGCAGATCTTCCTCTCGCTCCCAGGTGGCTTCCTCCTCGGTGTGGTGGCTCCACTGAACTTTGCAAAACTTGATAACCTTACTGCGGGTAACTCGACTGGCATAATCCAGAATTCTAACTGGTTTCTCCTCATAAGTCAAATCATCCTTCAAGTGAATTGCTTCCAGTGGCACAGTATCTCTCAGTGGAATATCGGCTATTTCTGCGTGACACTTCTTCAACTGTGAAACATGGAACACATCGTGAACTCCTGACAGTCCCTCAGGTAATTCCAACTTGTACGCTACTTCTCCCATGCGTTCCAAAACCTTGTATGGCCCCACAAAACGTGGTGCTAACTTGCCTTTAACTCCAAAGCGCTTAACTCCTCGTAGCGGAGATACTCGAAGATAAACTCTGTCTCGGACTTCGTATTCTGTCTCCTTGCGTTTTGAATCCGCATAACTTTTCTGTCTTGACTGGGCTACCTTGAGCCTATCGCGAATCAACTTTACTTTCTGTTCAGACTCCTTAATCAAATCCGGTCCAAACAACTGGCGGTCTCCAACCTCATCCCACAACAACGGGGTTCTGCACCTCCTTCCATACAAGGCTTCGAAAGGGGTCATCTTCAAACTGGATTGATAACTGTTGTTGTAAGAAAACTCCGCGTATGGCAAGTTATCATCCCAACTAGATCCATAATCCAACACACAAGCTCTATGCATATCCTCCAAAATCTGATTGACTCTCTCGGTCTGTCCATCTGTCTGCGGATGGAAAGCTGTGCTAAACTCCAGCCTGGTTCCCAATATTTCGTGCAATTGCTTCCAGAACTTCGAGGTGAATTGGGTTCCTCTATCTAATACGATACTCCTCGGAACTCCATGCACACATACAATCCTTGTCATGTATATCTTAGCCAGTTTGGCACCGCTGTAGGTAGTCTTTACTGGAATGAAATGAGCTACCTTCGTCAAACGATCGACTACAACCCAAATCGATTCATAGCCTGAACGAGTCCTGGGCAATCCCGTGATGAAATCCATGCCTAGTTTATCCCACTTCCATTCGGGTATAGGCAATGGCTACAACAATCCAGCTGGCTTTTGATGTTCTGCCTTCACCCTCTAACATACATCACAAACTGCTACATACTCTGCAATATCTTTCTTCATTCCGGTCCACCAGAAAGTTTTCTTCAAATCCAAATACATCTTGGTATTCCCGGGGTGAATCGAATATGGTGAATCATGTGCCTCTTGCAGAATCAACCTCCTGATCTCTGGGTCATTGGGCACATAAACACGGTCCTCAAATCGTAGGGTATCGTACTCATCCTCACGAAATCCCTTAGCCTTTCCTTCGTTCATTTTCTCCTTTATAGATGCAACTTCCTTATCTGTCTTTTGAGCTTCTCTGATTTTATCCATCAATGTAGACTGAATCTCCATTGCTGCTACATAGCCTCTCGGAACTATTTCCAAACATAGATCATGAAGATCCTCGGCTAACTCCTTGGGTATTCCTCCCATCATTAGTGTATTGACGTGGCTCTTACGGCTCAACGCGTCTGCTACAACGTTAGCCTTCCCGGGGTGATACTGCAATCTCATATCATAATCCTTAATAAGCTCCAACCATCTCCTCTGCCTGAGATTTAACTCCTTCTGCGTGAAGATGTACTTCAAACTCTTGTGATCTGTGTACACCTCACAATGATTTCCAATGAGAAAATGTCTCCACGTTTTCAGTGCATGCACTACGGCTGCTAATTCTAAATTGTGAGTAGCATAATTCAACTCATGAGGCTTAAGCTGTCGTGAAGCATACGAAACAACTCTTCCCTCCTGCATAAGCACTGCTCTAAGTCCTCGACGTGAAGCGTCGCAATACACTTCATAATCCTTAGTCTGGTCTGGCAGAATTAATACTGGTGAGGTCACCAAACGTTTCTTCAACTCCTGGAAACTAGCGTCACACTCCTCAGTCCAAATGAACTTAGTATCCTTCTTCAACAACTCTGTAATAGGCTTGGCAATCTTCGAGAAATTTTCAATGAATCTTCGGTAGTATCCTGCGAGTCCAAGGAAACTCCTGATCTCTCCAACTGTGGTTGGTGCCTCCCAGTTTGTCACAGTGAAAACTTTAGTGGGGTCTACGGCAATACCTTCTCCGGATATAACATTGTTGGAAATATGCCCTAGAGGCAATAATAAAAGCATTATTATCATATTTCTTTGTTCATGATAATTGTCTTTATTCATGCTATAATTGTATTATCCGGAAATCATAATACATGTGTGAATAACAGACACCAACATGTCCCTAGTAAGCCTCTAGTTGACTAGCTCGTTGATCAATAGATAGTCATGGTTTCCTGGCTATGGACATTGGATGTCATTGATAACGGGATCACATCATTAGGATAATGATGTGATGGACAAGACCCAATCCTAAGCATAGCGTGAGATCGTGTAGTTCGTTTGCTAGAGCTTTTCTAATGTCAAGTATCTTTTCCTTTGACCATGAGATCGTGTAACTCCCGGATACCATAGGAGTGCTTTGGGTGTATCAAACGTCACAACGTAATTGGGTGACTATAAAAGTATACTATGGGTATCTCCGAAAGTGTCTGTTGGGTTGACATGGATCAAGACTGGGATTTGTCACTCCGTATGACGGAGAGGTATCACTGGGCCCACTCGGTAATGCATCATCATACTGAGCTCAAAGTGACCAAGTGTCTGGTCACGGGATCATGCATTACGGTACGAGTAAAGTGACTTGCCGGTAACGAGATTGAACGAGGTATTGGGATACCGACGATCGAATCTCGGGCAAGTAACATATCGATTGACAAAGGGAATTGTATACGGTGTTGCTTGAATCCTCGACATCGTGGTTCATCCGATGAGATCATCATGGAGCATGTGGGAGCCAACATGGGTATCCAGATCCCGCTGTTGGTTATTGACCGGAGAACGATCTCGGTCATGTCTACATGTCTCCCGAACCCGTAGGGTCTACACACTTAAGGTTCGGTGACGCTAGGGTTGTAGGGATATGTACATGCAGTAACTCGAATGTTGTTCGGAGTCCCGGATGAGATCCCGGACGTCACGAGGAGTTTCGGAATGGTTCGGAGGTAAAGATTTATATATGGGAAGTCCTGTTTCGGGCATCGGGACAAGTTTCGGGGTTATCGGTATTGTACCGGGACCACCGGAAGGGTCCCGGGGGTCCACCGGGTGGGGCCACCTGTCCCGGGGGGCCACATGGGCTGTAAGGGGGTGCGCCTTGGCCTACATGGGCCAAGGGCACCAGCCCCAAGAGGCCCATGCGCCTAGGGTTTCAAGGAGGAAGAGTCCTAGGAGGGGAAGGCACCTCCTAGGTGCCTTGGGGGGAGGGAAACCCCCCCTTGGCCGCACCCCCCTAGGAGATTGGATCTCCTAGGGCCGGCTCCCCCCCTTGGCCCTCCTATATATAGTGGGGGAAGGAGGGCTTTCATCCCACGCCTTTGGTTGCCTCCTTCTCCCTCTCCGACACCTCCTCCTCCTCCATAGCGCTTAGCGAAGCCCTGCCGGAGTACTGCAGCTCCATCAACACCATGCCGTCGTGCTGCTGCTGGTGCCATCTCCCTCAACCTCTCCTCTCCCCTTTCTGGATCAAGAAGGAGGAGACGTGGCTATTCCGTACGTGTGTTGAACGCGGAGGTGCCGTCCGTTCGGTGCTAGGATCTCCGGTGATTTGGATCACGTCGTGTTCGACTACATCATCCCCGTTCTTTGAACGCTTCCGCTCGCGATCTACAAGGTACGTAGATGCATCTAATCACTCGTTGCTAGATGAACTCATAGATGGATCTTGGTGAAACCGTAGGAAATTTTTTGTTTTCTGCAACGTTCCCCAACAGTGGTATCAGAGCTAGGTCTATGCGTAGTTCTCTTGCACGAGTAGAACACAATTTGTTGTGGGCGTTGATATTGTCAACTTTCTTGCCGCTACTAGTCTTATCTTGCTTCAACGGTATTGTGGGATGAAGCGGCCCGGACCAACCTTACACGTACGCTTACGTGAGACCGGTTCCACCGACTAACATGCACAAGTTGCATAAGGTGGCTGGCGGGTGTCTGTCTCTCCTACTTTAGTTGGAGCGGATTCGATGAAAAGGGTCCTTATGAAGGGTAAATAGAAGTTGACAAATCACGTTGTGGCTTTCACGTAGGTAAGAAAACGTTCTTGCTAGAACCCTACTTCAGCCACGTAAAACTTGCAACAACAATTAGAGGACGTCTAACTTGTTTTTGCAGCAAGTGCTTTGTGATATGATATGGCCAAAGTTGTGATGAATGATGAATGATCTATATGTGATGTATGAGATGTTCATGCTATTGTAATAGGAATCACGACTTTCATGTTGATGAGTATGACAACCGGCAGGAGCCATAGGAGTTGTCTATATTTTTTGTATGACCTGCGTGTCATTGAGAAACGCCATGTAAATTACTTTACTTTATTGCTAAACGCGTTAGCCATAGTAGTAGAAGTAATAGTTGGCGATCAACTTCATGGAGACACAATGATGGAGATCATGATGGTGGAGATCATGGTGTCATGCCAGTGACAAGATGATCATGGAGCCCCAAGATGGAGATCAAAGGAGCTATGTGATATTGGCCATATCATGTCACTATTATTATTTGATTGCATGTGATGTTTATCATGTTTTTCATCTTGTTTGCTTAGAACGACGGTAGTAAATAAGATGATCCCTCACAACAATTTCAAGAAGTGTTCTCCCCTAACTGTGCACCGTTGCTAAAGTTCGTCGTTTCGAAGCACCACGTGATGATCGGGTGTGATAGATCCTTACGTTCACATACAACGGGTGTAAGACAGTTTTACACATGCAAAACACTTAGGGTTAACTTGACGAGCCTAGCATGTGCATAGACATGGCCTCGGAACACAGAAGACCGAAAGGTCGAGCATGAGTCGTATAGAAGATACGATCAACATGAAGATGTTCACCGACGTTGACTAGTCCGTCTCACGCGATGATCGAACACGGCCTAGTTGACTCGGATCATGTTATACTTAGATGACTAGAAGAGGGATGTCTATCTAAGTGGGAGTTCATTATAATTTGATTAGATGAACTTAATTATCATGAACTTAGTCTAAATATTTTACAATATGTCTTGTAGATCAAATGGCCAACGTAGTCCTCAACTTCAACGCGTTCCTAGAGAAAACCAAGCTGAAAGACGATGGCAGCAACTATACGGACTGGGTCCGGAACCTGAGGATCATCCTCATAGCTGCCAAGAAAGATTATGTCCTACAAGCACCGCTGGGTGACGCACCTGTTCTCCCTGCAGAACAAGACGTTATGAACGCTTGGCAGGCACGTACCGATGACTACTCCCTCGTTCAGTGCGGCATGCTTTACAGCTTAGAGCCGGGGCTCCAAAAGCGTTTTGAGAGACATGGAGCATATGAGATGTTCGAAGAGCTGAAAATGGTTTTTCAAGCTCATGCCCGGGTCGAGAGATATGAAGTCTCCGACAAATTCTTCAGCTGTAAGATGGAGGAAAATAGTTCTGTCAGTGAGCACATACTCACTATGTCTGGGTTACATAACCGCTTGACTCAGCTGGGAGTTAATCTCCCGGATGATGCGGTCATTGACAGAATCCTCCAGTCGCTTCCACCAAGCTACAAGAGCTTTGTGATGAACTTCAATATGCAGGGGATGGAAAAGACCATTCCTGAAGTATTTGCTATGCTGAAATCAGCAGAGGTAGAAGTCAAGAAGGAACATCAAGTGTTTATGGTCAATAAAACCACTAAGTTCAAGAAGGTCAAGGGTAAAAAGAACTTCAAGAAGGACGGCAAGGTAGTTTCCGCGCCCAGCAAGCAAGCTGCCGGGAAGAAGCCAAAGAATGGACCCAAGCCCGAGACTGAGTGCTTTTATTGCAAGGGAAGTGGTCACTGGAAGCGGAATTGCCCCCAAATACTTAGCGGACAAGAAGGCCGGCAACACCAAAGGTATATTTGATATACATGTAATTGATGTGTACCTTACCAGTAATCGTAGTGACTCCTGGGTATTTGATACCGGTGCCGTTGCTCATATTTGTAACTCATAGCAGGAGCTGCGGAATAAACGGAGACTGGCTAAGGACGAGGTGACGATGCGCGTCGGGAATGGTTCCAAGGTCGATGTGATCGCCGTCGGCACGCTACCTCTACATTTACCTACGGGATTAGTTTTGAACCTCAATAATTGTTATTTAGTGCCAAGTTTGAGCATGAACATTGTATCAGGATCTCGTTTAATTCGAGATGGCTACTCATTTAAATCCGAGAATAATGGTTGTTCTATTTATATGAGAGATATGTTTTATGATCATGCTCCGATGGTGAATGGTTTATTCTTTATGAATCTCGAGCGTAATGCTACACATATTCATAGTGTAAGTACCAAAAGATGTAAGATTGATAGTGATAGTCCCACATACTTGTGGCACTGCCGCCTTGGTCACATAGGTGTCAAACGCATGAAGAAGCTCCATGCAGATGGACTTTTAGAGTCTCTTGATTACGAATCATTTGACACGTGCGAACCATGCCTCATGGGTAAAATGACCAAGACTCCGTTCTCAGGAACAATGGAGCGAGCAACCAACTCATTGGAAATCATACATACTGATGTGTGCGGTCCAATGAGTGTGGAGGCTCGCGGTGGCTATCGTTATGTTCTCACCCTCACTGATGACTTGAGTAGATATGGGTATGTCTACTTAATGAAACACAAGTCTGAGACCTTTGAAAAGTTCAAGGAATTTCAGAGTGAAGTTGAGAATCAACGTGACAGGAAAATCAAGTTTCTACGATCAGATCGTGGAGGAGAATACTTGAGTCACGAGTTTGGTACACACTTAAGAAAATGTGGAATAGTTTCACAACTCACGCCGCCTGGAACACCTCAGCGTAATGGTGTGTCCGAACATCGTAATCGCACTCTATTAGATATGGTGCGATCTATGATGTCTCTTGCCGATTTACCGCTATCCTTTTGGGGGTATGCTTTAGAGACTGCCGCATTCACTTTAAATAGGGCACCGTCGAAATCCATTGAGACGACACCGTTTGAATTATGGTTTGGTAAGAAACCTAAGTTGTCGTTTCTGAAAGTTTTGGGATGCGATGCTTATGTCAGGAAACTTCAACCTGAAAAGCTCGAACCCAAGTCGGAAAAATGCGTCTTCATAGGATACCCTAAAGAAACTATTGGGTATATCTTCTACCTCAGATCCGAAGGCAAGATCTTTGTTGCCAAGAATGGGTCCTTTCTGGAGAAAGAGTTTCTCTCGAAAGAAGTAAGTGGGAGGAAAGTAGAGCTTGATGAAGTATTACCTCTTGAACCGGAAAATGGCGCAACTCAAGAAAATGTTCCTGAGGTGCCTGCACCGACTAGAGAGGAAGTTAATGATGATGATCAAGATACTTCTGATCAAGCTCCTACTGAAATTTGAAGGTCCACAAGGACACGTTCCGCACCAGAGTGGTACGGCAACCCTGTCTTGGAAATCATGTTGTTAGACAACAGTGAACCTTCGAACTATGAAGAAGTGATGGCGGGCCCGGATTTCGACAAATGGCTAGAAGCCATGAAATCCGAGATAGGATCCATGTATGAAAACGAAGTATGGACTTTGACTGACTTGCCCGTTGAACGGCGAGCCATAGAAAATAAATGGATCTTTAAGAAGAAGACAGACGCGGATGGTAATGTGACCATCTATAAGGCTCGGCTTGTCGCTAAGGGTTATCGACAAGTTCAAGGGGTTGACTACGATGAGACTTTCTCACCCGTAGCGAAGCTGAAGTCCGTCTGAATCATGTTAGCAATTGCTACATTCTATGATTATGAGATATGGCAAATGGACGTCAAAACGGCATTCCTTAATGGTTTCCTTAAGGAAGAATTGTATATGATGCAGCCGGAAGGTTTTGTCGATCCTAAGAATGCTGACAAGGTGTGCAAGCTCCAACACTCGATTTATGGGCTGGTGCAAGCATCTCGGAGTTGGAACATTCGCTTTGATGAGATGATCAAAGCGTTTGGGTTTACACAGACTTATGGAGAAGCCTGTGTTTACAAGAAAGTGAGTGGGAGCTCTGTAGCATTTCTCGTACTATATGTAGATGACATACTTTTTATGGGAAATGATATAGAACTCTTGGACAGCATCAAGGCCTATTTGAATAAGAGTTTTTCAATGAAGGACCTTGGAGAAGCTGCTTATATATTAGGCATCAAGATCTATAGAGATAGATCAAGATGCCTCATAGGTCTTTCACAAAGCACATACCTTGATAAGATATTGAAGAAGTTCAATATGGATCAATCTAAGAAGGGGTTCTTGCTTGTGTTACAAGGTGTGAAATTGAGCTCAGCTCAATGTCCGACCACGGCATAAGATATAGAAGAGATGAGTGTCATCCCCTATGCCTCAGCCATAGGTTCTATTATGTATGCCATGTTGTGTACCAGACCTGATGTAAACCTTGCCGTAAGTTTGGTAGGAAGGTACCAAAGTAATCCCGGCAAGGAACACTGGACAGCGGTCAAGAATATCCTGAAGTACCTGAAAAGGACAAAGGAAATGTTTCTCGTTTATGGAGGTGACGAAGAGCTCGTCGTAAAGGGTTACGTCGACGCTAGCTTCGACACAGATCTGGATGACTCTAAGTCACAAACTGGATACGTGTATATTTTGAATGGTGGGGCAGTAAGCTGATGCAGTTGCAAGCAGAGTGTCGTGGCGGGATCTACATGTGAAGCGGAGTACATGGCAGCCTCGGAGGCAGCACATGAAGCAATATGGGTGAAGGAGTTCATCACCGACCTAGGAGTCATACCCAATGCGTCGGGGCCAATCAAACTCTTCTGTGACAACACTGGAGCTATTGCACTTGCCAAGGAGCCCAGGTTTCACAAGAAGACAAGGCACATCAAGCGTCGCTTCAACTCCATTCGTGAAAATGTTCAAGATGGAGACATAGAGATTTGTAAAGTACATACGGACCTGAATGTAGCAGATCCGTTGACTAAACCTCTCCCTAGAGCAAAACATGATCAACACCAGAATTCCATGGGTGTTCGATTCATCACAATGTAACTAGATTATTGACTCTAGTGCAAGTGGGAGACTGTTGGAAATATGCCCTAGAGGCAATAATAAAAGCATTATTATTATATTTCTTTGTTCATGATAATTGTCTTTATTCATGCTATAATTGTATTATCCGGAAATCATAATACATGTGTGAATAACAGACACCAACATGTCCCTAGTAAGCCTCTAGTTGACTAGCTCGTTGATCAATAGATAGTCATGGTTTCCTGGCTATGGACATTGGATGTCATTGATAACGGGATCACATCATTAGGATAATGATGTGATGGACAAGACCCAATCCTAAGCATAGCATGAGATCGTGTAGTTCGTTTGCTAGAGCTTTTCTAATGTCAAGTATCTTTTCCTTTGACCATGAGATCGTGTAACTCCCGGATACCATAGGAGTGCTTTGGGTGTATCAAACGTCACAATGTAACTGGGTGACTATAAAGGTATACTACGGGTATCTCCGAAAGTGTCTGTTGGGTTGACATGGATCAAGACTGGGATTTGTCACTCCGTATGACGGAGAGGTATCACTGGGCCCACTGGGTAATGCATCATCATACTGAGCTCAAAGTGACCAAGTGTCTGGTCACGGGATCATGCATTACGGTACGAGTAAAGTGACTTGCCGGTAACGAGATTGAACGAGGTATTGGGATACCGACGATCGAATCTCGGGCAAGTAACATATCGATTGACAAAGGGAATTGTATACGGGGTTGCTTGAATCCTCGACATCATGGTTCATCCGATGAGATCATCGTGGAGCATGTGGGAGCCAACATGGGTATCCAGATCCTGCTGTTGGTTATTGACCGGAGAACGATCTCGGTCATGTCTACATGTCTCCCGAACCCGTAGGGTCTACACACTTAAGGTTCGGTGACGCTAGGGTTGTAGGGATATGTACATGCAGTAACCCGAATGTTGTTCGGAGTCCCGGATGAGATCCCGGACGTCACGAGGAGTTCCGGAATGGTCCGGAGGTAAAGATTTATATATGGGAAGTCCTGTTTCAGGCATCGAGACAAGTTTCGGGGTTATCGGTATTGTACCGGGACCACCGGAAGGGTCCCGGGGGTCCACCGGGTGGGGCCACCTGTCCCGGGGGGGCACATGGGCTGTAAGGGGGTGCGCCTTGGCCTACATGGGCCAAGGGCACCAGCCCCAAGAGGCCCATGCGCCTAGGGTTTCAAGGAGGAAGAGTCCTAGGAGGGGAAGGCACCTCCTAGGTGCCTTGGGGGGGAGGGAAACCCCCCCTTGGCCGCACCCCCCTAGGAGATTGGATCTCCTAGGGCCGGCGCCCCCCCCTTGGCCCTCCTATATATAGTGGGGGAAGGAGGGCTTTCATCCCACGCCTTTGGTTGCCTCCTTCTCCCTCTCCGACACCTCCTCCTCCTCCATAGCGCTTGGCGAAGCCCTGCCGGAGTACTGCAGCTCCATCAACACCACGCCGTCGTGCTGCTGCTGGTGCCATCTCCCTCAACCTCTCCTCTCCCCTTGCTAGATCAAGAAGGAGGAGACGTGGCTGTTCCGTACATGTGTTGAACGCGGAGGTGCCGTCCGTTCGGTGCTAGGATCTCCGGTGATTTGGATCACGTCGTGTTCGACTACATCATCCCCGTTCTTTGAACGCTTCCGCTCGCGATCTACAAGGTACGTAGATGCATCTAATCACTCATTGCTAGATGAACTCATAGATGGATCTTGGTGAAACCGTAGGAAATTTTTTGTTTTCTGCAACGTTCCCCAACAAACATGTCCGAGAAATCCAACTTCCTTCAACCAAAACTCACACTTGCTGAACTTGGCGTATAGCTGATGTTCTCTGAGCTTCTCGAGTACCAAACGCAAGTGTTCCTTATGTTCCTCTTCATTCTTCGAGTAAACCAAAATATCATCAATGAACACTACGACGAACTTATCCAAGAACTCCATAAACACCTTGTTCATCATGTTCATAAAATAGGCTGGGGCGTTACTCAGACCAAATGACATAACGGTATACTCATACAGCCCGTACCTGGTGGTAAAAGCCGTCTTCGGTATATCTTGCTCTCGAATCTTCAACTGATGGTACCCTGATCGCAAATCGATCTTGGAAAACACCTTAGCTCCTTGCAACCGATCAAACAGATCATTGATCATTGGTAGTGGGTACTTGTTCTTGATTGTTACTTCATTCAATCCGCGATAATCAACAACCATTCTTAACGGTCCATCCTTCTTCTCCACTAGAAGTACTGGCGATCCCCAAGGCGAAGAAATTGGGCGAATAAAACCTTTATCCAACAACTCCTTAATTTGCTTCTTAATTTCCTCCAAATCTTGGGCTGGCATCCTGTACGGTCTCTTGGATATAGGTCCAGTGCCTGGCAGTAGCTCAATTAAGAACTCAATGTCTCTATCCGGTGGCATGCCTGGCAACTCTTCTGGAAATACATCGGGAAAATCCCTTACCACTGGTACTTCCTCCTGCACAACTCCTGATAAGGAATTTACATGTGCTCTCCTCGGCTCATGCCGTGATAGATACTTGATCCTTCTTCCTTCAGGGGTGGTAAGCAAAATCGACTTACTAACGCAATCAATGTTCCCTCCATACTTTGATAACCAATCCATGCCTAATATCACATCCAAACCTTGCGATTCCAAAACTATTAGGTCCGAGGGAAATACATGGTGTCCAATCCTTAATGGCAGTCGATCACACCATTTACTAGCCGTATACTCTGCTCCGGGTGAGGTTACTAGCATGGGTGACCTAAGTGCTTGGGTTGGCAAGTTATATTTATCCACAAATCCCCTTGATATGTATGAATGCGATGCACCAGTATCAAAAAGAACAACTGCAGTAAATGCCTTAACCAAAAACTTACCTATTACTGCATCTGGCTGAGCTTCAACCTCCTCCACGGTAACGTGGTTCACTTTCCCCCGGTTGAAAGGGTTCGGCTTCTTTCCTGAGCTTCCATTATCATTTCCATTTTGGGCTTCTGGGCAATCATTTGCATAATGCCTCGTCTTGCGGCACTTATAACAGGTGATATGGCTCAGGTCTGCTTTGGATGGTGTTGACGGGTTGGTGCGGCTTGGTCCATTGCTTCCTCCATTCCCGTTTCCATTCTTTGTGCCATTGTGATTGTGCGAGCTGCCTCCTCCATGAGTATGCTGAAAATGTCCTCCTGACTTTGGGGTAAAGCGTGGCTTCTGCTGAGCTCTAGAATTATACTTCCCCTGTGCATACTTCCTCTTACGATTATCAATCTGCTGCTGCTTCCCTTCAATCATAAGAGCACGATCTACTAACTCCTGGTAGTTATTGAAGGTGGCTACCATCAACTACATGCTCAGCTCATCATTCAGTCCTTCTAGAAACTTCTCCTGCTTAGCTGCATCCGTAGCAACGTCATCTGGGGCATAACGTGCTAGCTTACTAAAATCATCCACATACTGGCCAACTGTCCGTCCTCCTTGGCGTAAGTTGCGAAACTCACGCTTCTTCATGGCCATAGCTCCTGCTGAAACATGGGCAGTAGGAAAAGCTTGCTGAAACTGATTCCATGTGACAGTGTCTACAGGGTAAGTGGCTGTAAAATTCTCCCACCATGCTGTTGCGGGTCCGTCAAGCTGATGTGCAGCAAACTTCACCCTTTCTCCATCTGTACATCCTGCAGTGGTCAACTCCCTCCCTATCTTACGGAGCCAATCATCTGCAACAATCAGCTCGGTGCTATTGGAAAACACCGGCGGATTCAGCCTTAAGAAATGGGTCAAATGGTCAACAGGTGGTGGTGGCGGGTTGTTGTTGTTGCCTTGGTTCTGTACCAATGTTTGAATCAAGGTATTCTGCTGCTGAATCAACTGAGTGATCTCTGGCAGAAAAACAAACTCGAGGTCGCGTCTCGGAGGCATCTGAGGGTTTAAAGGGGAGAGTTTAGAATAGAATGAGGTCTAGTGGGATAACACTACCCATATGCACATGAGACAAAACACACAATATCATTCCAAACAATTCAAACAAGGGCATACAACGGTCTAACTATCGTTACAAAAGTGCTTGGACTAAAACTAATTAATTGGTGGAAAATTCTACTACTGTTATGGTGGTCAACTAGAAAAACTGCTCCGATGCAGATTCCATGATATCTGCTCCAGCTTCATCAACATATTCATCATCGCTGTCGTCAGGATCCGAGTCGGTGTCGTCGATGATGATATAATTATCTGGACAAGTAGGTTCATCCTCTTCTCCTTTGGGTGCTGAACCTCCCATGAATACTCCAATCTTCTCGTTAAGATCACCGTTCTGTCTTACTAGAGCGACAATTTCTTCCATACAATCTTTGCGCGTAGCCTTGAGTTCTGCTTCTAGCTCCTTGATCCTGGTCATAGCCTTCTGTAGCTCCTCCATATCTACGCACATCTGATTCTCCTGGCGTCGGATGTGTTGGTTTAACTCCTGAATATAAGCTGCAATTGATCTGTCCCTCCTGGTGGCGATCATCTCCCAATGCTCATCTCGGCGCCCACAAATCTGGTAGATAGTATTCTTGAGGTCGTTGTAGTAAACTTCTCCAATTCGTCCCATGGCGATGTGAGCTGCCATGCTCTTTCCTAGGCTCCATGTTGGCACATCAAAGGTAAACTCTATTGGCTCTGTGACTGGTGCAAATGTCCTTCCTGGAATGTAGACTTGAATCCTCCACCGCTCCTCTTCGGGTAAAGTGGCGTTGAAAGTTCCAGTGAAGCTTGGTACTCCTATGTTCAAGTATCTAGCGGCTTCCTTCAAGTGACATCCAAAAGGTGAATTCTCATCTGGTTGCGCGAACTTGATCCTTGCATCCGTCATCCTAAAGAATAGAAAAGATGAGGAATCAGAAATGAGAAGAAAGAGTAGTGATCTAGGGCTTAAGCTTAGTGGCTGTGTCCTACAGTCAGCGTGTGCTCTGATACCACCTTTGTAGCGACCCGACCTCAGACGGTCAAGTCTCTGTGCTCAGTGTCATCCCTGGATCAGTAATGCTGACACCACACAGTACTCGGAGGATTTATAACAGAGTAGCAATCACACACTTATTACATCGAATGTCTCGAAAGAGAACTTAATGAAATAAATATGGCTTAAGGCCATCTAAAACGATAACAGCGGAAGGCTTGGAAGATAAGCGAGTCTATCAACTCCAACGGCATCACTGAGTATAGAACCACGACCTAAAAGTACCTTACTCGTCGTCTGAAAAGTCTGCAACATGAAACGTTGTAGCCCGATAACGGGTCAGCACATGGAATATGCTGGCAATGTAACACATAGAGAATAACAATGGAGATAGGCTATACTACATGCATATTTGGCTGGTGGTAAAGCTCTATGGTTACAGTTTTTGCATAAAGCCAATTTTTCCCTATTGCAAAGGAATAAATTCATTTAACTATCATGGTGGTTGTTAAACATTGTGAATGGTTGACAGCATCCTCAATCCCAATTAAAAAGTACTCATTAAAACCCAACAATATTAATTAAAGTAACATGATGAGATTCACACGATAATCAAGTACTAGATACTCAAGATGTCCATAACCGGGGACACGGCTAACCATGATTAGTTTATACACTCTGCAGAGGTTTGCGCACTTTTCCCCACATGACTCGATCGCCTCCGCTTGGTTTCCCGCACTACATGGTGTTTGAGAAACGGATGACCGAGACATAGTCTTTCAGAAGCACTAGCACCTTACATGAGGGGTAGACCGTACCAACCTACATCCCCTACATCTGCTAGTCCACCCCATAAGAGTTCCCACAACTTAGTCAACTATGCTAGAGCCCATAATAGCATGTGGCTGCACACGTAAGTTTCTAGTTTGAATAATCTCATGATCCCTTTGAGCCTGGGTGGCGGTCCGAAGAAATACATGCAAGTCCTGCTAGAAAACAGGTGCCTCAATCCACCCAGATGTGTGTTTAAGTTGCCACCTTAAATAAACCATTAATTAAAAATCTCACATCTGTCATGGATATTCACTCACTCAATCCACGTCTACTAGCATAGCATGGCATAATAAGCAAACGTAGAAGTAACTCCCAAAGGTTTGATAATAAAACAGGTAATAGGTACTACCTCATCTACTTCCCATCCCACAATTTAATTAGATCCTAATCATGCAATGTTTGAGGATAGATCTAATGCATAAAAACTGGATAGTAGAAATGTATGATCAAGTGTTACTTGCCTTGCTGATGATCCGCGAGACCTAGAGACTCGAAGTAACAGGCGGCGCACTCCGGGTATTCTATCGCAGACAAAGAAACAAGCATACAATAAGTACTCATCTAATGCACAGGTAAAACTCGAATAAAAGATCCAACCAGAATGTTCAACTTAAGAACTCCGGTTTGCAAAAAGAACCAAATCAAACAAAGCAACGAAAGTCAAACAGCGAAAGAAAACAGCTTCGTTTTACTAATCTGGATCTAAGTCAAATTTTACAGAGGCAAAAACTTGTTTAAGTAGATTATTCGAAAAGAGGGTTTCAAGACGAAACTTGAGGCGCTTGAATCGCCCGATTCCGATAAACGAACTAACGGACGAACGTCCGCTAATTAACCTAAACCAAAAAAAACCGAAACTAAAAAAACGAAAAAAAACCGTAACGAAAACCGCCCGGCGACGGCGGGTGGCGGCGCTGGCGGCGGATCTGGCGGGCGGCGGCGGCAGATCTGGCTAGGGTTAGGGTTTCGCGGGTGGGCCGGGGCGGCGGATCGGGCTGGCGGCGGGGCAAGCTGGCGGGCTGGGGCGCCGGGTCGGGCGCTTTATAAAGTGCCCTCCGAGCGGACACCCGCTCGGGCACGGCCCGAGGTCGGTGCGCGTTTTTTTTTAAAATCACGCTCGGTAGAAAAATAAAAAGAAATACTAAATGGACTCCAAAAATCCCGAAATAAGTTTTCCCCGACTTCTAAAATCAAGCCGGACTAGATGAACATTTATTTGGGGCCTAAATGCAATTTTGAAAAATGCGCATTTTTCCTAAATTCAAATAAAAAGCGAAAAACTCCAAAATAAATCTTATTTGATTTTTTTATTAAATCTTCATTATTTCTTTATTTGAGAAATTTATTTTATTCCCTCTCTGAATTTTTGGTACTAGAAATAATTGAAGATAAAATAAATAAAATCAATGATCCCATTTTCAAAATTTGAGAAATACCCAAATAAGAAAATAACGAAATCCCCAACTCTCTCCGTGGGTCCTTGAGTTGCGTAGAATTTCTAGGATCGAGCCAAAATGCAACAAAAATATGATATGCATGATGATCTATGTATAACATTCCAAATTGAAAATTTGGGATGTTACAATTAGGAAGTGTACAGTGCAATGCGCTTAGGATAGGCGCTTAAAAAAATAAACTATTGTTTATTTAAACACCAGCTCTTATTAGTACAAGGTATACGCTTAATTAGACGTCTATCCTGTATAAATTGGCACTACTGCTTTAGAAATCCAAAAGATCAACCGCCGCATAAGTTCAACCGACACATAAGTTTAGAAATCCAAACACTTAACATAGCAGATTAAACTTCACAATCCAAAAGATCATTTGGTGCATAAGTTCAAGCAGTAGGTGGGGCAGAAGTAGCACACAACAACCATAACATAATAAAAGCCTAAAGGGGCAGTACTGAGCCAACAGCAACAACTAAGCAGCGCATCAGATCCTCGACATCTTCGTAGGACGAGGAAGGACTCAGGAGGTGGAACGGCAGATGCCCCTTCGCGTACTTTCTTAGGAAGGCTCCAAAGCTAGCGTGTTGAGCCTTGACGAGCAGCCGATGCTTCTTCTCTGATCCTCGACCGACACCGGTGGCATGATGGATCAGGCTATCGTAGTTACTGCGGATTCTCTTGCATTAGAAGGGGCATGCTATGTCACCTTAGAGCTTGTTGGGGCCGCTGCGGTATGGGATGTCCCCATTCTGCAGCCTCCTGAGGATGTAGCGGCTCTTGCTATCCCTATTGTCCTTGCTATCATCCACGTCTTTGTCAACTTTTTGTGTATTAGTGAACATAGAATAAGTTAGTTGATCCACAACTAAGTCAGATTAGGAATACCAAAATAGAGCATTTCATACGAGTAGCAAGTACATTCTAAAAGTAGGATATGAAAATATGATCAATCATATGATTGACAGAACATGTACCTCATGTATTGCATTATATGTTGATGTATTCTTCGTTTTCTTTCTTCTGCTTTACTTTGCTTTGCATGTGTAGCTGTCTTCCCTCTAAAGACTACTCCTATTTGTACAATCTAAATTCAGAATTAATGAAAGGGTTGAGCGTTTAGTGTTGGCCAAACTAGAAGATGTGTTATCTCACTATTATAGACCATCTATGATTAACCAACTAGGTAACAGACAAAGCCTTTTTCTGCATCCAAGCACATAATGTATTTCATACTGAAAATAGTTCATTCCAAAAACAAGATCATCTCTTACTATTTCTTTCAAATATTTGTATGATCTGGATTAATCATAAAGAGATACCATACGTAGTCTAGTTTAAGGATATACAAACTAGATGAGTACGTTCTACAAAGTAAAAATACTGCAGCAACAAAGTAAAGATTGCTCTCACTTGATATTTTGAAGACAACAAAGCATATGAATCATGTCATGAATTTTATAAAAAAATAGAAATTTTGGATTGAAGTACATCGGGTGCATACATAAGAAATCATGGATTGAATTACCAATCTTTGTTAATTGAACTACATCGGGTGCGTACATAAGAAATTCTGGATTGAATTACTGATCTTTGTTGAAGGACTACTAAAGATGCCAATCAGAAAATGTCTTCATTGTAGTCCTCTCTATCATTTTTATTTACCGTTATCAAATAATAGGGGTATTGATGATTCTAATCTAGCTGTATGGTTTCATGATTTTCATTAAATAAATAAGTTCGTCTGCCAAGTAAAAAAATATACTGTTTCCTTGATCTATACAGATTAATAATCAGATTGAAAATAAGATTCATAGTCAACTTCATTATGGGGAAATCATGAACCAGATTGAAAAAGTTTCAAGTGGTAAACTATGGAAGATTCTAGAACAAAGGAGAAACATAGTGTTTTGAGGTTTGTGCACAGGGAGCATTGTGCTTAAGCTTAGTAATGAAATATACAAGATAGTACGCATGCATGCTAAAATATTATATAGTGAATAAGATATCCAATGGACAATAATGCTCGGATTTGCCAACTTTTCACCCTTGGATTGGCTTCATCCAACAACCAACATTCAAAGTTATTCCCACACTACATAATGCTATACATGTATTTATCATAACCACATATTAATTGATCCTCTTGATGACTGTCATTAAATCAACAAATTTGCCTGCACCATTTGTTACCTAACAAATCCACCGTTTAGTACATCAGAAAAGATTCATAATCAGTTTCAAAATCATATTCGTAGACATCTTCACAAAAAAAAATCCAGGTACAATGGAATTTTAGGCCTCCATTCCTACTGTTCCATGCCAATTTTCAGATTTGTAATGAATGTTTTTAAGCAAATCAAGGGGGTTTCCTTCCAAACCTACCAAACAACTTGTACAAATCCCAACCCTAAGGGAGAGATCAAACATACATTCCTTAACCTATCTGGGCAAAATAAAATCCGTGCTCCATGCGATTTAGGAGAAAACCCCATGGGAGAAAACCCCAAAATCAGAGCAGGAGAAAACAAGAAAACATAGTAGTACCTCCAAGAGCTCGTCGGAGACCTCGTCCTCGAACTTCACGGCCTTGTTCTTAACTTTGAGAATGGCGAGATAGGCCTCCTCATAGTACATGTCCACCCGCTCGTACTATTCGTGCTTGCACTTAGTCCTCTACTCCTACAGATCCACCGCCATGTCCTCCTTCACCTTCTCCCCGACCGCAAGCTCGACCACTGTGACGGTGGCCGGAGCAGTCACAGTAGATGGTGCACCGCTACCCGTCACCGCAACAGCGCCCTCGTCCGCGCCAACCACAGCGGCAACGATGTTAGGAGGCTTCTCCTCCGCTTCTACGACTGCGCCCTGCTCCGTCGCCGCATCTTCACGGCCGACCTTCATATTCCGACGATGAAGGGACTAGGATGGTGCATCAAGGGAGGAGGTTGGTGGCTCATACGAGCTAGGGTTCGAGGGGATGGGAGAGGGTTTTTTGCTGCTTCGTGGAAGAAAAGCATGAGGCATGGGGGGAGAGAGGGAGGCGTGGGTGGGGGAGACTACCAAATAAAGACCCGGGTGGTGCATGTTTGGAGTTCTCAACACTAGACGCGTGGCCTCGTGCGCTCGTGCATGCTCCCACTACTTACCTTTTTTTGTCTTGTTTATTTTTTGACAAAAAATACATATTGGTTTTTTTACAAGTGTAGAAATTACATCCAGGTACCCCCAGACCAATTCTCATTGCATTCCAAAGAAAGTCTTTTTTTTGACACATAACATGTGGGCCCATATGAGCATCCACCAAAATTGACATGTGGGTCCCCCATGTCATCCACACACACATAGCACCTAAAAAAAATACTTCTCGGACTAAATATACACTGGCTAGCGGATAACACAGAAGCACATCGAAAGGCCCATCAAATCACCGCATGATAAATAAATCTAAAACACATTCCGTCATCTCCCCCATCTGTCAAACTAAATATTCCATTGGTTTCAAAATATAAGGGGTATTATTTTTTGGAGGTCAAGTATAAACTTTGACCAAGTTCTGATAAAAAAATATCGACATCCACAATAATAAACCCAAACATATGGAAATTCATTTCATGATTAATCTAATCATATCGATGCAATATTATGGATTTTAATATATTTCTCTACGAATTTGATCAAATTAAGAAGGTTTGACTTTTCAAAAAAGTAATACACCTTATATTTTAAAACTTCTTTTAAGAAACCCAACAACACCAACGGCGCAGCAAACCGCACCCAACCTTCTAGTAAATGATTAAACGACCTACATGCAACTGATTTGTACATGAACATGCAACCTCGTGGTATTCGTACGCTGCAATAACCACTCCAAACCCTTTCCTTACGTGCTCATTCACATATTCTTCCTTCTTTTCTTCTTACATTTTTTTATTTTTTTATTTCTTTTTTGTTTCTTCTTTGGAACAAATTTCTTTCTTCTTATCTGATGAACATTTTTTTCAGAATTGCATAAACTTTTTTCAAAATCAATGGACTTTTTTTTTCAAAATCAATGATCTTTTCCAAAAATGAATATACTTTTTTTCAAAGTCGATGAATTTTTATCGTAATGGATGATTTTTATTTCAACATAAATGAACTATTTTTCAAAATCGATGAACTTTTTTCATATCAAGGATCTTTTTTTCAATTTTGTGAACATTTCTTAATACTTAAGGAGCATTTTTCAAAAATGATGAACTTGTTTTGAAAACAAGTAATTTCAAATTTACATTAATGTTTTATTACAAGAAAGGTTAACTAGCAGTGTTTTCTTGTGATACATAGTAGAACGAGGTTGGTGCAGTGACTGTTCGCGTTAGGCTGCAACTGTGCAGTGCTGAGGTTGAATCCCAACTCTCTCACTATTTCTTCACCTTTTCCTTTTTTAGCAGCCAGACCAACCGGCGCTTAGAGGGAAGCCTTGCGTCGGGGGAGCTCCAGATGGCCCGGCCCAGCCGTGCGGCAGACTATAGCCTCCTTTTTCTTTTCTTTTTTATGTTTTCTTTTTTTTTCTTTTTTGCTTTATTTTCTTAAATTTGTTAACACATTAAAATATTCTAAATATGTGTATTAAGAAACATTCTACAAAAAACATTTGAAAGCATGTTGACTAAGCATTTGAAAAATGTTAAATGTGTATCGAGAAAATGTTTATCGCGTATACCAAAAATATATTAAAAATTAATCATT